>NC_081545.1:21558487-21585133 GCF_901000735.1 Corylus avellana | reverse complement strand
ACCCTAAAGAGTGTGTGCAGGAATTAAAAAAAAATTAAAAAAAAATACATTTAACCACCAATAGCGTCCACTAAGAGTGGACGCTGAAGAGTGATCATTAGGGTCGACTCTAGAGTCGACCCTAATGCCTAAGTATTGTCGACCCTAAAGAACGTGTGGAGGAATTAAAAAAAAAATAAAAAAAATAATTTTATTTATCAATAAGTGGACGCTAAAGAGTTACGATTAGGGTCGACTCTCTAGTCGACCCTAATGCTTAAGTATTAGGGTTGACTTTGTCGACCCTAAAGAGTGTGTGCAGGAATTAAAAAAAAAATACATTTTAACCACCAATAGCGTCCACTAGAGTGGACGCTGAAGAGTGATCATTAGGGTCGACAGAGTCTAATCTCTAATGCCTAAGTATTGTATTATTCCATAAAAAAAAAATAAAAAAAATAATTTTATTTATCAATAGCGTCCACTTTTAGTGGACGCTAAAGAGTTATGATTAGGGTCGACTCTCTAGTCGACCCTAATGCTTAAGTATTAGGGTCGACTTTGTCGACCCTAAAGAGTGTGTGCAGGAATTAAAAAATTTTTTTTTAAAAAAAACATTTTAACCACCAATAGCGTCCACTAGAGTGGACGCTAAAGAGTGATCATTAGGGTCGACTCAATGCCTAAGTATTAGGGTCGACAAAAGTCGACCCTAAAGAGCGTGTGGATGAATTAAAAAAAATAAAAAAAATAATTTTAAACCACCAATTGCGTCCACTAAGAGTGGACTCTGAAGAGTGATCATTAGGGTCGACTCTGAAGTCGACCCTAATGCTTAAGTAAAGTCGACCCTAAAGAGTAGGCAGGAAAATTAAAAAAAAAAAAATTGATGCCCAATAGCATCCACTAAAATTTTGTATATATCACTACATTGTTTAAAATTTTCAAATAAAGTGACACAATATGCACCATTAAATATAACGAAATAAAATTTTAACCGTAAAAGTAAAGCTCTCCCTTTCACTTAATATTCCATATGTACAGTTGTTTCAATATATATATATATGTTTTTTTTTTAAAAAAAAAAGGAAAAATTCTTCTATTTCAATTCCATCCTCCTAAAGAAAGATTTTAATTTGTATATATTTGCCATTTGGTTAGGAGTTTCATTTGGAGGATAAAGTTTTCATTCGGACTAATTTGAAGACTTCAGTTTTAAGTGGATTCCCCAAATGATTCCTAACCAAATGGGATTTAATTCCCCGAATGAAAACTTAATTCTTAATTCCCATTTCATAATTCATATTAAATTTGACATATCTAATAGTGTATATATATGATATGACAAATAAAAAGAAACAAAACTAAAGACAAATAAAAAGATTAACTTAAAACATACTAAACAAAATAAAAAGGGTAAACTATGGGGTGCTTCCCATGAGCGCTAAGTTTAACGTCTTTAGCCAGAAGGTGGTCCCTGCTCACTGCTGTCTAGAAGATGATGCTCCAGCAGATGGCGGTGGCAACCGGGTGAGAATGGACTGCATCAATTCTTCTAAGGTGCCTAGGCGTTTGTCCATCAATTTGAAAGTTTTGGATGCCTCCTTTCTTTGGCCAGCCAACTCTCTTCGAAGGCCCGCTATTTCTTCAATAAGTGAGCGGTTTTGTTCCTCCTCCTCAGATGCCTCTGGCTCAACTTCAAGTTCATCTTCGACCATCGGCTCGGCCTCCGTCTCTTCAGCACCAGGTGCTGGTCCCCGAGGCATGTGGGACAAGCTCTTGTTCCATTGGCGAATGCCAAATATGGGAGTAGTAGTGACTGGCTCATCAGCTGCGGTACCCTTGATGCCTTTCTTCCGGAGGATGTACGAGATTAAGTATGGGAAAGGCAACCCCCATGAATGTGTGGACTCCGCTCCTCCAACGTGCACCCCATTCCAAAATTTCTGAATTTGGTTCCAAATTATGTCGGGAATGGAGTACCAAGCATCTTTATGGAAGGCGTAGAGTGTTTGAAGAAATTGATCTCGCCTCTGAGATTTGTGCCCCAAGGGAAAAGCATTACGGTGTAATATGGAGTCCACAAACCAAAGTCGTTGAGGTAGCTACGATCGGCTGCCGGCATTATGATGGGAATCAGCGTATTGCCCATCGCACATGTCCTCAATGATTTCCGCCACGTAGAATCTGGCCGGCTGCTCAGCAAGTTGTGCGGCTTCTGGAGGGTGCTCATGATTGCATTGAAGGGCAGCAGCAATGTCGGCCCGTGTTACGTCAATAGCTTTGCCTTTCACTTTGGAAGAGAGGGCCGCCACATTGTTGCAGTCATGCGACAGGTTGGCATAGAACTCGATCACCAATTTTTTGTAGGCTGTGGTGGTGACCGGCTTGAAAAGCTTGTTGAGCCCCCGTCGCTTGAACTCGGCGACCGCCCATTGAGTCGCCTCTAGATTTTGAAAGTCTTCGCGAATGGCGAAGGTGCTCTCAAATAGCAGCTCTCGCTCCTCAAAAGTGGGCGGGGGACAAATGGCTCGGGTATCGAACCCTCGGGAGGACGAAGCTCGAGCTCTTGGCATGATGAGGTTGATTGGGGACTTTTGACAAACACTTGGTGTGCACTAGAGATAGCCAAAATTGAAGAACAACGCAAGTCCGCTCAAAACCCTCTGCAAAAACAGCAAAATCCAACCACAACAAAGCAATGTGGGTGGATGAACACCCACAATTGTAGAAATATGAGAAAAAAAAATGTTGGGAAAGTAATCGGGGTTGGGGTGTTGATGGGAATGGGGAATGGGGTGTAAATTAGAGGTGGTGAAAAATACCTGGTATGGTTGCCGGAGAAGAGAACCGTGAGGTGGCTGTGTGGTAGAGGTGGTGAAAAACGGTGGAGGAGTGGAGGAGTGGTGAGAAACGGTGGATGAGTGCCGGAGGTGGGTGCTGCTTGGACAAGAAAAATATGTGGGTGTGGGGGGAAAGTGACCTAAAATAGGTCACGTGATATGTGCTGGCCGAGTGCGATCGATCGCAAAAATGGTGCGATCGATCGCACTCGGCCAGCATATGAGAGTATTGTTTCTGTGACTGCGATCGATCGCACAAAATTTGCGATCAATCGCAATCACAGAATGTTAAAAGAGAGGCAGAATGTATATATATAATTTTATTTTTTTTTTAATTTTTATTGCATAATGTACAACAACTTTGATAGTGATACAATGAAATGATAGGATCAAGTGACAATCAAAATTGAAACAATTGCAATTAAAGGTTTATTCAAACATCTGTTTGATCATAGTACATTTGTTCAATCGATCATGATAGGATCAAATGATCGATGAAACTTGAAACAATTAAACTGAAGGTTTGATCGAATATCCGATCAATCATAATGAATTAGTTCGATTGATCGTGATAAGATCAAATGATTGAAACAATTGAAATTGAAGGTTTGATCGAATATCCGATCAATCATAATGAATTAGTTCGATTGATCGTGATAAGATCAAATGATTGAAACAATTGAAATTGAAGGTTTGATCGAATATCCGATCAATCATAATGAATTAGTTCGATTGATCGTGATAAGATCAAATGATTGAAACAATTGAAATTGAAGGTTTGATCGAATATCCGATCAATTATAATGAATTAGTTCGATTGATCGTGATAAGATCAAATGATTGAAACAATTGAAATTGAAGGTTTGATCAAATATCCGATTGGTCCCACCTAGTGCATTCGATCGATCGATCGTGATAAGATCAAATGATCGAACAAAATTCAAACAAATTAAATGTTCGATCGAACATTGAATTGAAGTCTAAGCATTTTATATTATATTAGTGCATTACTTAAATTGATCGGGATACAATCAATACAACTTGACATGATTGAAGGTTCAATCAAACATTTGATAAAATCAATTCCGATCGATACTATTACATATTAGTCTGATCGATCGTAATGGGATCAAATGTTTGATCAAACATCCGATTGATCATAATGAATTAGTTCGATTGATCGTGATATGATTAAATGATCAATCAAACATCCGATCGATCTTAATAGATTAGTTCGATTGATCGCGATAGGATCAATCGTTCGATCAAACATCTGATCGATCGTAATGAATTAGTTCGATTGATCATAATAGAATCCAATGTCCGATCGATGGTACTGAATTAGTTCGATTGATCGTTATAGGATTAAATGTTCGATCAAACATCCGAGCGATCGTAATGAATTAGTTTCATTGAGTGTGGTATGATCAATTGATAGATCAAACTAGAAACACTTGAAGGTTCAATCGAACATTCAATTTAAGGTTCAATCCAACATTCAATTGAACTATTAGCTTTTTATATTATCTTAGTGCCTTAGTTATATTGATCTTATATTATCTTTGAATTTTGTATTATTTTATAACTAATTATAAGAGAAATATCAACTTAATGATCTTTATCATAAAAATTTTATGAACGGAAATTTTTAGTTAATATTATAATAGTAAAAACATATTATAAGAGAAAAATTACAAATAAATAAATAAATAAAAATTAAAAAATTGGTAGTATAATTTTTTTTTTTTTGGAAAATTATAAAAAGATATTAAAGTAGCCTCCCAAACAACCAAATTGTATAAAAATGCCACTTATTTTTAATATTCATATAATACCCCTATTATTTTAACAAATAAATAATAAAATAATTGAAAAAAAAAAACGAAATTTTTTTCAAAAAATAAATTACAACTTGCTTCATGTTTTTTTATATTTTTCTCATTTATTTTGGAGCCTTTTTTTTTTTTATATTTTTCTCAATTTTTTTTTTTTTTTTAAAGAACAATGCCCCAAATAGCCACTAATTGAGCTACACCAAATAAGTTGCCGCCATCTGCTAAAAACTGGCGGGGGCTCAAATTTTCGGATGAAATACATGAGATACCCTAAACGTACATGATCGAGCTGCAGCACTCTCACTCTCACTCTCACTCTCACTCGATCAGTTCATATTTTCGGAGGAAATACAGGATTCAGCACTCTCACTCTCACTCTCACTCTCTCTCTCTCGATCGCTCTCACTCACTCAGTTCTCCGACGCAAGGTTCTTTCTCCGGCAGCTCTCTTTCCGGCGCACCTCTCTCTGCCAGCTCTCACTCCGGCGCACTTAACGCTCTCCTGCAGCTTTCTCTCCGGTATGAGTTTCTCCTCTCTTCTTCTCTTTCTATTGGGCAGTAGCAATGTTCATGGGTTGCAGTTTTGCATCTAAAATGGTTGATTTTTGTGGTTTCTATACTGTTTCCTGTGATTTTTAGTATTGGGATATTTTCAAACATAGTAGAAGGCTAATATTTGATCATTTGAAGCTTGTGTTGGGTGTAAATTTATTCAATTTTGCTCTTCATTTTGTTGCCTATATACTCTTAACAATTTAGGGTTGGACAAAATTTAACCTATATACTCTTATACCAATCCATAGTGATTATATACATAGAAAAGGCAGGATATACGAGGCATGCAAACCAAATCAGTAAATAAGAGGATTAAAGAACACTTGGGGGTACCTTCATTCTTTTGAAGCTCTCATTTTTGGCCCTCTGTTCCTTAAAAGTTGCACGAAGTGTTGCTATCTCCTGTTTAGTGAACGCAAGATTAAATAAAGGTTACAATAAATTATTAAAGGGGGCCCAAATAATCAATAAGAAGCACCAATGACACACCTTTTTCAAGTGTATCCTTTCCTTCAACAGAGAACTCTCCTGCTCCTTGAGCTCAGCAAATGTCTATAAAATTTCAATGATCTTCGTATCAGAACATCTCAAATTCATTACATTTGTGTCAGGATGTAATGGTTTATATAACTTAGATAACATACCTTTTTTCTTCTTGACATCTTGGTAGCTGTCGATTCATTTGCAGCAGTACCCTGAAAATATTCGCCCCCACACGCATCAGTAACCTCAAAAAGACAAAACCATACAATATATCCGCAACAAAGAAGAGAAAAAACAAAAACAAAAAGCACAACGACCACACTTTCGCCCTCTACAAAGACACCAAGTATATCTTTCCATTCGATAGCAATAATTTATTGCCTGAATCCACTATAACATAAAATACAATTCTCTTTCATTTCAAATGAAATGCAGATTGAACTATTTCTTTGTTGTCTTTTTAAATGATTGATTAATATAAAAAATCACACGACAATGATTCATCACGCTAAAGCAAAAAAGCAAAAAAAGAAATATGAAAACAAGTATTTGGCTCCAAATCCGACGCAAGATAATTTGTGGTACAGGTACGTGGATTAACGGCAACCAAATGTTGCAATCCGAGTCATGGATCGCACACCAAATGAAGAGCAACAATGTAGGAAGAGAAGAGAGAAATTGATCATTCTTGAACAAAGTGTGTAGTATGCAAGACAAGCAATAAGAAAAATACACATCTATAACTTTGTTTATTATCCCCATTCATAAAGGTCATTCATTTATGACACGACCTGCAAACCCGACACAAACTCAATATGGATTTAGCGAGTTATAATAAAAAAGTCTGACTCGTTTAATTAAATGTGTAAACTTAGCGTTGATCCGTATAGTCTTATACGCATACCTTGACACAATCCGAGCTCGAAACACAAGAAGTTGCCACCCCTAACTATTCATGTCCAGGGTAATTAATAGTACTGCAAATTGGGGAAGCTAGTAAGATTTGCTATAGTCATGTTGAGGCCTTACTCTTTGTGGCTATGGTTTTATTCTCTAGCAAATCATCAGAACTGAAATTGAGAATAAAAACAGGTTATTGGCTGGGATAGCTTCTAAGTTGTGGGGGCTCTTTGGAGTGGGAGTGTGGAAATATATAAGGAGGAGATGATAATTTTTTCTCTAGATTTGAGGTGGAAGATGGGTCCAAGGTGAGGTTTTGGCATGACTTCTAGTGTGGGGGGGAGCAACCCTTGGAGATTTCCTATCCGGATTTGTTTAGTATTGCACATTGTAAGGATGCGTGGGTGGTGGATTATATAAAATTCCGAAAAAGAAATGTACATTGGAACATATACTTTTCCGTAACATATGGAACTCAAATACTCTTTCTTTGAGCTGGTGTATTCTAAAGGAGAGGATGGAATTTGTTGGATCACCACCAAAAGGTGAAAGTTTGAACTGAAGTCATTCTATCATGTGTTATCCATTCTTGTGAGTTCTCATTTCTCTCCGGAAGAGTATTTGAGTATGTTGAGGGTCCTTTAAAAGTGACATTCTTTGTGTGGAGAATGTCACTTCTTTTTGGGGTAGAAAATATAGAGGGTCTTGTAATAAGAGCTATATTACCCTTTGCAGCACTTTTAGGGTAGAAAATATAGAGGGTCTTAATCTCAACAAGTGTTGGCTTCAGATTGTTGGATAGTGGTAGAAGGAAAAATGTACGTATAGAAGTAAATGTTTGATTAGTGGTTTTTACATGTTTTTATGTGTATGTATTCATATGCACGGGTGGGTGGGTGCACACACGGTCATGTATAGCCATGTCATTAATTGTTTACCTGTATAAATGTGGGGTTTGTGGAGATGCCTATGTGTTGATTGGAGTAAAGCATAATTATAGTAGTACTTGGATGATTAAAAGCTATGCACACGGTCATGTATAGCCATGTCATTAATGGTTTACCTGTATAAATGTGGGGTTTGTGGATATGTCTATGTGTTGATTGGAGTAAAGCATAATTATAGTAGTACTTGTTTATGGGATAGCTGATAGTGCGATCAATCGCACTCATTACAAGTAAAAACCTCTCTGGTGGTGCGATCGATGAAGCCCCTGATAATACGATCGATCGCACTCACTACAAGTAAAAACCTTTCTGGTGGTGCGATCAATCGCACTACGTGCTGAAGGCCCTGATTGTACGATCAATAGCACTCACTACAAGTGAAAACCTCTCTGGTGGTGTGATCGATCGCACTACGTGCTGAAGCCCTTCATAGTGCGATCGATCGCACTCACTACAAGTAAAAACCTCTCTGGTGGTGCGATCGATAGCACTACGTGCTGAAGCCCCTGATAGTGCGATCGATCGCACTCACTACAAGTAAAATCTTTCTGGTGGTGCGATCGATCGTACACGTGATCGTCTGAAAACTTGTATTCCCACTGCATCTCTCCCTTCTTCTCTTGTGGTTGCATTAAACCTCTCTTCTTCTCTTGTAACCTATTAACCCTTGCTTCTTCTCTTATTATTACTTGTTTATTAGTATTAAGTCTTATTCTTATATTAGGATTATGTTATTAATTTTCTAGTTCACATCAACTTATGTTATCAAAGTTGGTATAGTACATGATTGTATTGTCTTTTCCATTTAAGTTCAATAAGAAAGTAGCACAATAAACTTGAATCAAGACAACATTCTATAATAAATATCAAAGCTAACAACAATGGTAAAAAATGTAAAACTGTCATTGAGCTAAATAAGTAAATAAATTACAAATAGAAATTTGTTTTAAACTACTAACCCACTTCTAGAATATTTTGTTAGGCAACATGGCATTGAGCTAGCATCAATATAAGAGAACAGACCTCCCATTTAATTCTATTAATTCTTAAGAATCTGATCTTCTAATTCCCTTGTGTGCGTACATGTACGCAACGAATGACCTCTAATAGGGACATCAATATGGATAGGAGTTGGATGCGGGAAAGTACTCGATGTTCAGAGCGATTTCAAAAAGGTGTGGAAGAATTCATGGGAATGGCAGTTAAATCAGTTGATTCACGTGATATGACAAAGTGTCCATGCCGTGATTGTGCAAATCGATATTATTCTCATATTAGCGAGGTGAAGGGTCACTTGTATATGAATGGATTTACTCCGACATACACTAGATGGATATTTCACGGGGAAGATCATTTTAGGGAAAACACTTCTACAAACATGCACACACATACAAGTGAAATGATGGAGGAGGTTGATGCAGTTGAAGAATTGTTAGACGATGTATGTATGGGGACATTTGTTGATGCTAACATCGGAGAATCCTCTACTTCACAGGGCCCCACAACTGATAATCACGAACAAACAAGCTCCTTCTACCGATTTTGGGAAGATGGTTTACGAGAACTTTATCCAGGCTGCAAGAAATTTACACAAATTGCTTTTGTACTGAAGATGCTTCATATAAAGGCGTTCTGCAACATGAGTAACAAGGCGTTTGATATGATGATTGACTTGATAAAGACGGCCCTCCCAGATGGAGAGACATTGCCACGCTCGTATAGAGAAGCAATACAGTTTAGGCGACACTTGGGATTCGGTTACGATAAGATACACGCATGCAAGAATGGTTGTGTGCTTTTTTGGAAAGAACATGCAGACAAAGTGGTATGCCCAAAGTGCAACAATTCAAGATGGATTGATGGCAAAGGCAAAAAAAGTAATATTCCTCAAAAGGTCTTACGGTATTTCCCAATAAAATCAAGGTTACAACGGTTGTTTATGACAAAAGAAATGGCCAAGGAAATGCGGTGGCACAAAGAAGGTCGAGAAGATGATGGCAATACTCTCAGACACCCCGCCGATTCTATTGTATGGAAAGAGTTTGATAAAAGACATGAGTGGTTTGCAAGTGATTCCCGCAACGTGCGGCTTGGTTTAGCAAGTGATGGTTTCAACCCATATGGTAATATGAGTACAACATATAGCATATGGGCAGTAATGTTAACGGTGTACAATCTCCCTCCGTGGATGTGTATGAAGAGTCCAAATTTGATGTTGTCCCTTATTATCCCTGGGCCTTCAGATCCCGGAAAGAATCTTGATGTATATTTGCGCCCATTGGTTGATGACTTGAAAGATTTATGGAATGAAGGCATACGCGTGTACGATGCATCAAAGAAAGAGACATTTCAATTGCATGCGACATTACTATGGACTATAAATGATTTTTCCGCATATGGAAAATTATCTGGGTGGTCTACAAATGGAAATCTTGCATGTCCAGTATGTAATAAGGATACATCGTTCAGGTATTTGAAGTATGGGCATAAGGTGTGCTTCATGTGTCATCGTCGGTGGCTTCCTCAAGAGCATCCATGGCGCAAAAGAGGAGATTTGTTCGATGGTACAGAGGAGCATAGATTGGAACCTGAAGAATTGTCTGCAAGTCAATTGTTGAAACAGCTAAGGGATGCTGAGGGTTTACAATTTGGAAAAACAAGCGGGAGAAAGAGAAAGTACACAGATGTTGTGTTGAATTGGAAGAAGAGAAGTATTTTCTTTGAGTTGCCTTACTGGTCAAGTTTGAAAGTACGTCACAATTTAGATGTAATGCATATTGAGAAGAACATATGTGAAAGTATCTTAGGTACGTTGATGAATATTGATGGGAAGACCAAGGACACAGTCAAGGCACGAAGAGATTTACAGTTGATGGGTATACGTAAAGAATTGCATGTGCAGCCAAATGGTGAAACTTATAGGATGCCACTTGCGAAGTACACATTGACAAGAGATGAGAAGAAGAGTTTATGTGAGTGGTTGTCAGGTGTTAAATTTCCTGACGGGTATGCATCTAACATTGGTCGATGTGTGAACAAGCTTCCTGGTAAAATTTCGGGTATGAAAAGCCACGATTGTCATGTCTTCTTACAGCGCTTGCTTCCTGTTGCAATTCGAAATTTCTCTACGTCGGAAATACGAACAACATTGACCGAGTTGAGTACCTTTTTTACGCAGTTATGTGCACGGACGTTGAAAGTTGATATCCTGAAACAAATGAAAGTCGACATTGTAATAATTTTATGCAAAATGGAAAAAATATTTCCGCCAGCTTTTTTTGATGTTATGATCCATCTAGCACTTCATTTACCTCGGGAGGCCGAGCTTGCCGGTCCTGTACAAAACCGTTGGATGTATCCGTTCGAAAGAGAACTTGGAAGATATAAGAAGTGGACGCGTAACAAAGCGCGTCCAGAGGGGTCTATTGCCGAGTGTTACCTAGCTGAGGAGAGCTTGACCTTCTGTTCCAGGTATCTTCGGGGGATTGAGACAAGATGGAACCGTGAACGGAGAAATGTTGACGTTGATATTGTAGAAATGAGCCAGCGTTTGGATGTGTTCTCCCAACGAGTTCGGCCGTTAGGAGCAGCTAAATTAGTAACACTGGATGCTAATGATTTTGGTAGGGCACGATGGTATGTGCTTACCAACTGTAACGAAACGGCCTCATATTTGGAGTAAGTTTAGTAATGGTCTTTGTGTTTTACCTGTTACGACATGTTATAATTTTAGCGTTGATGATCATTTACGAATACGTTTATTTTTCATGCAGTGAACATTATAATATGATCAAAAGAGAAGGCGGCCGTGACATTGATAAAAAGCATGAGGCTAACTTTGAACGTTGGTTCCATAAATGTTTATACAATAGTGGGCGTACTGCAGACAATGGCTCAAAACAATTATATGACCTTGCATGCGGGCCTGATCGTCATGTTAGATCGTATAGAGGTTGCATCATGAATGGGGTTAGGTACCACACGAAAGAATGTGCAGAAACTCGTACTACCCAGAACAGTGGTGTTTCTGTTTTAGGTGAGGACAAAACCTCAATAACTGAGTATTATGGTGAGTTAAAAAATATTCTACAGTTACGTTACCCTGGCCAAAATCTCGTGTACTTGTTTGAGTGCGATTGGTGGGACACTGGGAGTGCAACAGGAGTACGAATGGACCAAGGCTTCACGATTGTGAATACTTCTCGTACATGGTGTGAATCTGACCTGTTCATCTTAGTATGTCAAGCTTCGCAAGTGTTTTACTTGGATGATCCCAAATTGGGTAGTAATTGGAAAGTGGTGCAAAAGTGGATCAATAGAGACATCTATGATATTCCAACAGTACAAAAGGGAGATAATACAGAAGATGATGAAAGACTCAGTGATGACGTATACCAGGAAGGTGAATGTGTTGGGGGTAATATGGTCTTTGTTGATGAAGCAAATGTTGAAGCCTCCACTCAATTACGTAGAGATGATGCGACAATAGCAATTGATGAATTATATATTCAACTTGATGCAAGCATGTTTGCCAACGATAACTTGCCGAACGTGGACTATGATACAAACTTTGATGAGGAAGAGGAGTTATGTAGCGACAACGATATAGACTCTGAACACAAAGAGGACTCTGAACAAGAACAATCATCTTCAAGTAACAGTGATACAGATTCTGAATATGAATCTGATGATGATATGTGTTGAACATAAGCTCACATTTGGTGTAAGTACAAAGTGTATTAGCATATTTAATGAAGTTGATGCTCTCTCTCTCTCTCTCTATATATATATACATGTATTGTGGTGTTTGTTTTTTTTTTTACTAGCATAATTATTATATGTTTGTCAAAAATGTTTGTTTTTTTTTTTTACTAGCATAATTATTGTATGTTTGTCAAAAATATTGAACATACTATATGGTTATAATTTGACTAATATAATTTTTTCGTTTTTCAGTTGTTTGCAGATTGATCATAACAATGACAACAACAGGACGTAAACGTGTTCCAGCAACACGAGGCCGAGGCCAAGGTCAAGGTCGGGGCTTTATTGACGAGCATGAGAGTCCGACTCCCAATTCTGGGTTTGGTGATACAGATATGCAAATGGCGCCCTCGCCCCCCCTCCTCCTCGAGTCAGTGGATAGGCATCCTTCGCACGAGTCTAATGATCCTATTCACTCAGTGGCAGGATTGGATTCACAAGGAGGCGCCCCTACTGCATCTTGTAAGTTCATGAATTATATGTTTATGAAATGTTATTTTTGTATTATTTTGGTTTGTTATAGACATTTGACAGTATAATTTACTACGTTACCATGTTTTGCATAACAGCTACCACGTCTGTCAGAAGTGTAAGGGGTAAGGCCAAGTGTAAGAAGTTGAGTGAGCACGTACTTAAGCATGGTCCCTTAGTGCTAAACATCCCAAATAGACACCGGGCACCTATAGGCGATAATGCATCATGGTTTGCAAGCAAGATTGGGGAGATTATTCGTAACATGTGCAAACTCCATCACAGTGAATGGAAAAAGGTCCCAGTTGAGGAAAAGAACAAGTTATTATTTCATGTTCAGGTATGAATTTCAATGTAATGTTTATGAATATGTTTTGTATGAAAAAATAATGTGACACATTTTTTACCATTGTTTTCTTATCTATTATGTATCAGTCAAATTTCGCACTGAATATGGAACGATACGAGCACGTCAAAGCTGTTGAAAATAAATTGGGTCGTCCATATGCTAGGATTCGTTCCAGCTTGTATAGAGACCACTACAAAAAATATTTTGAAGGCATTGATAAAGACGATGATGAGGGGATTGCCAAGGCTAAGGCTATTGGGAGGGAAAACGTGCCAGCAGGATATGGTCCTGAACAGTGGAACCTAATATGCGACTCATTTGATGACGATCAATGGAAGGTAAATATATATTATTATACTGATTAGAAAATTCATATTGATATAATTTGCATGCACTTGAGGACATTTTATGAATAATTGTGTTTTTTTTTTTCTCCAAATTTTATAGAAAAAGTCTGCACGAAATATAAAAAACAGAAGCAAATTGGAAACAAATCACACAGCTGGCACTTGTTCATTTGTTAACGTCATTTACAAAAAAGTAAGTATCTATTTTTTATAATTTAATTAAAGTAACATTATTTAGTGTAAACTTTTAAATATGTATTATGTGTAGGAACAAGAAACAAAAGTGAAGCCCAATCCTGTTGAACTATATGAGGCTACCCATATAAGAAAAAAAGATAAAGAGTTTGTGAACGACAAATGCAAAAGTCTATATGTAAGTAAATCTTTACGCTCCGATAATTAAGTTGATTAGTGAAGTACATGAATAGTAAACTTGCATGAAGTATATATTAAACTAAGACCAACTATGACTTGTGCAGCTTCAGATGCAAGAATTAACAACCAGTGAGGCCTTAGAGGAAGGCAATGTGGAGGGAACAAGTGTGGATGACCGAATGCAAGAAATAGTCACACAAGTACTAGGGGGCCGACGAGCTGGGCACGTTAGAGGAATGGGATGCGGTCTTATTCCTACCCCTTTAAGTACTTCATCTCAAGCGTTCACCCACTTCGACAACCACGACGAGTGTAGGAAAAGACAAGAAGATACTCAAAGCGAGCTTCAACAGACTAGAATCGAACTTCATCAGTATAGGGAGAATTTGCAAGCCAACGTTGAGGAAACCAACAAATTGAAAGCCATTGTTGAGTTCTTAATGTCACGTATTGGAGGGTTAGTGAAACTATATCTATGCATTAATTTTACAAAAACACACATACTAAGTAATCGTTAAAAAGGTTATTGATCATTATATGAAATTCTATTCTTATTAGGTCTGGAGGGAGCTTGCTTGGAGGTGCATCAAGTGAAGCCAACAATTGAGGGAGCTTTGGAATAACCATTTATTTGGGATGTACTTTTTGATACCATCTATTTGTAGATATTTTATTTTTATACTATGTATTTGGATAGTTGTTGGTACTTTCTATTTGCTATTGTGTATTTGAGTATTTGTTGATTGTGATCTGTTTGGTAATGTATATTTGTTGGTACTTTTTATTTGGTTTATATTATGTTAAGATATTCGCAAAATTGTTGGTTCAAGAACTTTTGAGTTAGTAAATCTCCCTTGACATGTTTATCAAGGTTAAAGAGCTTTGAGTAAACAATGCAAGGGGGTAATAATATCTTTCTAAATTTTATTTTTAAGTGTATGCAGGATGATAAGAGTACAAGAAAGTTAAACCACCCAAGCAGGTTGTTACTTTAATATGTTTCATGACCAAACACATTTTTAGTATTTCTTTCTCTATCATGTTGGGCTTCATTCTTATTGTCTTTGATATTATATATTGGTTCATTGTGGTAGATTACTCAAATTGCTTATAAGGATGAATTGGCAAGGAAGAGGATGCAGATAAGTATTTTATTTTGGGTTTTGAAATTTTCCTGGCCATAGATTGTAAAACATATATTTAATAGTTTTCTCCCTTGGCAGGTTTGGTTCATGGGGCAATTCTCACACATTTTTGATGATTTTGATGAGCTTAGTCATTTTGAGTTACGTCGCTTGTGAGCATTTAGATTAGTTTGAAGATTGTTGTCTGATGTGGTGAAGTAGTGTTAATGCATAGTAGTTTGCCAATATTTGTGGTTTTTGGCTTCTGTTTCCAATGATAGGTGTCGTTTTGTAGTTTTAAGTCATTATTCATTATATGTTTGCCCTTTATATTATATCATTTTCATAATTATAGGATAAAGAGGTATAAGATGTGTTAGTTGTGGTGAATGAATGGGAGAGAGTGGTTGATGGGTTTGTTTTGTTTTGGTGATAGATAGCGGCGGGGTGGCTGAGGAAGATGGTGGGAGTAGTGGGGGCGAAGGATTTTCCGGCGGAGCCGTCGGAGCAGGAGTTCAGGCTGGGATTGAGAAGTGGGATCATTCTCTGCAATGTGCTCAACAAGGTTTACTTTGGAGCTGTGCCCAAGGTTAGCCTTTTCCTCATCCTTATCTTCATTTAAATTCTGTGTCTTTTTTGTTTTTTCAATTTGGGATGTTTAAGCAGTAGTTTGATTTCTTTTTAGGTGGTGGAAAGTCCATGTGATTCTGCTCTGGTTCTTGATGGGGCCGCATTGTCTGCATTTCAGTATTTTGAGAATGTGAGGAATTTCCTGGTGCCTGTGCAGGAAATGGGAATTCCTACGTTTGAGGCGTCTGATCTGGAACAAGTATGTCAGGATTCTCAAAGAATTAGGGTCTTTAGTATCTCTGTTTTTCATTAAAATAAAAATTTCTGTTACTTTTAGCCCATTTTTCACATACATCAGATGTTGAGGATAGAACATATATGGTTTACGGATAGAAATTTGTATAGTAATTCAAAATAAATTTGTTACATTTCAGGGAGGGAAATCTGGTTGAATCTGTGCTAAGTAAGGTTGTGGAGGAGTTTGAGCATTGCATTTCAAGCCAATTTGAGCTGGTATGTTAGCTTTGGTTATCCAAAACAATCATTTTTCTTTCATTATTTTTCAGTAGAAGGAAACAATTTGGGCAGAGAGATCCTTTTTCAATATGGATTAGGTGATCAAGTATGCTTTGACATTCAACTTAGGACTAGGAATTGATGCACATTCCAAATCAATAAACACATTCTCTTCGATTCTAAACAAGTTTTTTTTTCCTCTACTTTTCCTATAACTTAATTAATACCTATCTAACTCGTTATTTGTTCATTTATTTGTAACCATTATTCTTCTTTGTTGTGCTTTGACTCTCTATGTCTTGGTTTGGTTACACTTGTTAACCAAGTTTAATAAACCTTTGTTGGTCAGTTTTTATGGAGGGTAGAATGTAGTGTGGGCCTTTTATGAAATTTTGAAGTATCTGATAGGATCTTCAAAATGATGGCCTCTAGCTTGTATTGGACACAGTCAATCTTTGTGGCAATAGAAAGGATAATTTCAGATAGGATAGAACAACAAAATATATAGGATCATCAATTGAGCCTCTTGTTTGCATGGGAATGTATTTATGTGGGCAAACATAATTTGTTATTGAGGTCTATAAACCAACCCAGTATACAGAGATTAAGGCTAAGTTGAGTTGACTTTAAAGCTTCAAAGTGTAGATATTTTTAAAAAAAAATATTTTGGCTGCTGTATTTTATGCACAGAAAAGGAAATATTCTGATAAGTTAGGACCTCAATGGAGCAAGGAGGAGCTTGAGCATTTTTATGAAGCCTATCGGAAATATGGAAAAGATTGGAAGAAGGTATGCCTTTATTTGACGTTGTGTTTTATTTACTCTTTTGGGATTTACTTAATTAGCCATAATTGGTTGTCTTTCATTATATAAGCAGCTTTTAATTTTTGTGGTGTAACTTCATATCTAATTTGGTTATGCATACATATGCAAACATTTTTCATGCTTTCTCCCTGTAATACTGTTTACAATAAAATTTTATGTTCTAATGAGACAATTTATAACGTGCTCCAGTTTTGTTTTTGGTCTCTTTTCTATTATTTGACTTCTGTGCATATCCAGGTGGCTGCTGTAGTACATAATGGATCAGTTGAGATGGTGGAGGCTCTCTACATTACAAACTGGGTTGGTAGCGTCCATTACTGTTAGATTGATTTATAACTAGAATCCGTAAAAAACAAAGCTTTCTGTAATTTAGGAGTATTATGGCAATTATACCAACAGTTCTGTATGTGACTACCTTTTCCTTTCCTTGCATAAGCAGTGAATATTCTTCTTTTCATGCAAGCTAATTTTTAAAATTAAGCACTATTTTCACCTTTCTTGTATAATCTATTGCGCTTTATTTTAATGTAATTGATTTGCATGAACTAATGATCAGGGTATGACCTGGTTTAATATTTCTTTTGTTTTTTTCTTAATACTTGTCACTGCTTTGTCTTGAATGCATTCTTATAGATTTGAATAAGGGTCATAGTGCTCATTTACTTATATTAATTGCAAGTTGGAGGATTGAATCTACTAAACCTCTTGGCAGAAAATAGTTTCTTTTGCATCTCAGTTATTAGATAGTTTGGAGCGGGTTTGTCATTCAGTTAATAATTTCCTCTAGTTTCAGTAGTTAGTTATGGTGAGATTCTTGATAACTAAATTTAATAAATTTGTATGAAATTTGATCTTAAATTCAGAAATGAAACTGGTTTGCATATATATGTAAGTAATTTGGTTCCCTGGCCTGGGTCTGGGTCTGCAATCGATCGCACAATCGTGTGCGATCGATCGCAACATCTCAAACACCTTCTGGTACTACGATTGATCGCACACGATTGTGCGATCGATCGCAAAATCTCGAACATCTTCTCGAACACCTTCTGGTACTGCGATCGATCGCACACTATTGTGCGATCGATCGCATATTATTTTTTTAAAAAAAAATTTTAGGACCATTAGGGTCCACTTTGTGGACGCTAATGGTTAACCATTAGCGTTGACTATGGCTTCCTTTTACACCACCTTTAGGGTCAAAAAATTGTGACTTTTAGGGTCCATAAAGTGGACGCTAAAAGCAATCATTAGGGTCGACCCTAAGTGGACGCTGATAGATAATTTTTTATTTTTAATTTTTAGGACCATTAGGGTCCACTTTGTGGACGCTAATGGTTAACTATTAGCGTCCACTTTAAGTCGACGCTAATAGTTAACCATTAGCGTCGACTATGGTTTCCTTTTACATCACCTTTAGGGTCAAAAAATTGTGACTTTTAGGGTCCATAAAGTGGACGCTAAAAGTAATCATTAGGGTCGACCCTAAGTGGACGCTGATAGATAATTTTTTATTTTTATTTTTTAGGACCATTAGGGTCCACTTTATGGACGCTAATGGTTAACTATTAGCGTCCACTTTTATTTGGACGCTGATAGTTAATTTTTTTTAAAATTTTTTTAGGACCATTAGGGTCCACTTTGTGGACGCTAATAGTTAACTATTAGCGTCCACCGTAAGTCGACGCTAATGGTTAACCATTAGCGTCGACTATGACTTTCTTTTACATCACTTTTAGGGTCAAAAAATTTGACTTTTAGGGTCGATAAAGTGGACGCTAAAAGTTATTATTAGGGTCGACTTGAAGTGGACGCTGATGATCACACGTATGAGCATTAGGGTCGGACTATTAGCGTCGACACTTTTAGGGTCCAAAAGTCGACGCTGTTGGCAACAACGTCCACTTTAGGACTTTTAGGGTCGACTTAGAGTCGCCCCTAAAGACCTAAATTCTTGTAGTGCAAGCAGGTAGACTGGTGCTTATCAAACTTGTAGATGCAGCCATTCCTTCCTATGCCATGAGCACTTTCTTGCTCCTTAAAAGTATCTGCAGCCAGTTAAACAGGGTTTTCAAGAATTTTTGGTGGGGTTTTCCCTCCTCGAAAGCAAGGAATCTCTCTCTCAAGTCTTGGAATTCTCTATGCATTCCCAAAGCTCTTTGTGGTTTGGGCCTTAGGAGGATGAAAGATGTCAACTTTGCCCTCATTTCAAAACTTGGTTGGAAACTCCTCACAGGTTCAGACTCTCTTTGGGTGTCCCAGCTCTCAACTAAGTATCTCCATTCTCAATCTTTTCTCTCCCACCCTTCCCTTTCTTCATCTTCTTGGCTTTGGAAAGGCATCCTCAAATCCCAGCCTATTATCTCTCAAGGCGCTTACCATAGAATCCATAGATTCTCTTCCCTCATAGTTTGGAACTCCTCCTGGATCCCTACTGTCCCTTTTTTCACTCCCTCTCCCCTCACTTTGAGCCTTTCCTCTTTCCCTGATTTGATGGTCTCGGATCTCATTTCCTCTAACGGCTCTTGGAATCTCCCTCTCTTGATTTCTTTGTTCACTTCCCCCAGTGTCAAGGAAATCCTGAAAATTCCTATCAACCTTAACCCTTCCACAAATTTCCTTTGGACCCCACCTTCCAATGGCCTTTTTTCTACCAGCTCAGCATATAGGTTGATCAGTAATCCTAGAATCTCCACTGTTTCTTCTCCTCTTGAGTCTAGCTCTTGGAAGTTACTATGGAAGCTTAAGTTAAATGCTAGGCTGATTTTGTTTCTTTGGAAAATTGCCTGGGACATTCTCCCTTCTAAAGTTAGGTTGAAAGCTATCTTCCATATCCCTCCCCCTGACTCTCTTTGTCCTTTTTGCAAAACTGAAGATGACTCCCTTTCTCATCTCTTCTTTCATTGCATTTTTGCTAGAGTTGCTTGGAGATCCTCTTTTTGGCCCCTTGATTCATTAGCTTGGACTTCTTTTAGTCTCCCAAACTGGATCAAAGGCATTATTCACCCTTATTCCTCTTTTGGCATTCCTAAAGCTGATTCTCATTTGTTTCAAATTTAGGCTTCGGTTCTTCGTGATCTTCTTTGGTTCTCCAGAAACAAAGTAGTGCATAAAGGTATTATCCCAAATATTAATTCTCTAGCTAGCTCCATCAGAAGAACCACTTTAGATCATGCAGCAGCCTGGAAGTCCACGTCTCTGCATGTTAAAGAAATCTGGTCCCCTCCTCCAGCAGTTTCTCATAAGATCAACTTCGATACTGCTATAAGGAAGTCGTTTTCTGTTCAAGCTGCTGTGTGCAGAGACTCAAAGGGCCATATTGTAAAGGCCATTTCTCAGATAAACCCTCCCTGCGATCCTAATTTTGGTGAAGCTCTTGCAGCTCAGCTTGCTGCTTCTCTTGCAGCCTCTCTGAAACTCAATAATTTCTCTCTTGAAGGTGACTCCTTGGTGGTTATTACAGCTCTGCAAAATCCTTCCATCTCCCTAGACTAACATATAGAATCAGTTATTGCCAATACTTTATTACTTCTTCCATCCTCTCCCCTTTGGGAAGCTAGGAAAGTTCACAGAAGTGCTAATTTCTGTGCCCACCATGTGGCATTTTGGGCCGCGGCAAGAGTTTTCTTGGGCTACATTCCCACTTATAAGGACTTTGGTTCGATGGTTCGGTAATACTATGTTTGTTACAAAATAAAAATAAAAATAATGAAATGAGAAAATATGAGCAGAAACAAGAGAGAGAAAGAACACACAAAACTTTATTGGTGGTTTGGTGTTAGACACCTATGTCCACTACTCTGAATACCCCTAAGGGTTACATTATACTTATTAACTTTATAACTTGATTTGTCTACAATACAAAGGTCCTTATTTATAGGGTAATGTCTGAATACACATATAGTAATCAAATCCATTGATTTGATTACAATCCCAATATTTAATTACTATCAACCCATAAAAAGAATATTTGATATCAACATAATTATGAAATATAAAAAAAAATTTATTATGTTTTCCGTATATTCTAACAGTATGTTTAACGCTTAAACATGGAGGGGTACATTACATCAAATTGAAAGTTCAAGGAGTGAAATTGAGAACTTTTGAAATTTGAGGGTCCTTTTCAAAACAGGTGGTAGTTCAATGGTTCTAAGTGAAGTTTTCTTTAATTAAAATGAAACATTTATCCTACTCCCCACTTTGTTGGAAGTGTCCAACAGTCCTGGGACATTCAATATGCAGTAGTGGTGCTTGATCCGCGAGTCCATTTCTGCTGTACAATATGAGAGGTATGCTCATTTCCCCTTCCTCACCTACAAAAGCATTCCCAGTACGTATCATCTCCTGTTCATACTCAAAATCACCAACAATCTCATCATGGCCTTCCATTCCATGCATTATGACATTTGTTGTTGATGTGAGTGCAGTTGAAGCCAAACTTTGATCCACACTTTGTTGTAAATTAGTGGTCCTCTTCCTTCGCTCTCTTTCTATCTCATCAATGAGAGACCTTTCTGTTTCGTAAGCCTACATTTGGAACCAATTAGGTGAGGTTATTTATTTTCGGAACAGCTAGCTTAAAGTTTTAGGATAACTAGTAATTTAATATAATATCAAAACAAAAGTCATGAATTCAAATCTTTTCTTTGTCATTCACCTTCTATTTCTCATTTCTGGTGATTTGATAAATATAGCTACGCTTGTGAAAGAATGCTATACCTGGGCATGAGACCTGCAGATTAATTGCCTGAGATCTTCAATCGTTTGAAGGTTCTGCCTATACTGATTCTCTATGACCTGCATACCATAAAGTTCATGAGTAAAGCTCAAGCTGTTTGAGCCAATAAAACACAAAGAACAGACTCACCTGTATGCCCTCGTCTCCATAGACATCATCCACTTCATGTATATTAAGCAATTGAGCATCTTTCGTTGTTATGATGATTCTACTTCCTGAACCAAACCAATCACGCTGTCTAGCAAGTGCATTTAATTGCTCCAACTCATTCACATCATTGAGAACTGCAAGAATCCTTTTGCTGCCAAGTTCCTTTTTTATCATTGTGGTTCCTCTTTCAACGTTGTCTATGTCCAAATTGTCTTCCATTAGGATATCAGAAAGGAACTGTTTTTGTAAAGCAAGTAATCCACCTGGTTTTTCTGCAATTGTGCTCACATTGGAAAGGAAACTACTACCTTCAAAACTTCGAAAATTTTGATTATAAACAGTTTTGGCAATCGATGTTTTGTCCATTCCATAGATGCCTATTATCAGAACATCATCTGATATGACAGATAACAAGAGATTCAGGTACTCTATACCAGAATCCTTTCTAGGCGGGAAGATCGAAGCACTCATGTGCGCATCTTGATGTCTACCCATAATATGTTTGACAATTTCCTTTATGAATTTTGACTGATGCCTGCCAAATTTGACAAAATCGAAAACATTGTAAACACCATTGAGCTACAACGAACAACATATCGGGAATATACTCGAATAAGTTGACAAGGTTTAATGGTTCTGCCATAATAAGAAAACTGCATCCATAAATTTGTCAATTAATATGGAGAGTGTGTTAACCAGCAGCCACATGTGGATGAGGCAGAGCAAGAAACGGATCAAACTCAACTCAGCACAGCCAGCTCAACAACAAATGATATATCTTCAAATGAGCTTCATATGTCGACACAACAGGATCATATTGTTAGAATTGTAATTTTTGAATTTCATATTTGAATTCAATTAGATGTATATATTTATTTATTTATTTATTATTATTATTATTATTATTATTTTTTTCTATTAGCAAAACAAAGAATACAACAGTCTCTAGCAGAAATATGCTAGAACCCCAGATGCCATCAAAACAGCCAGAAAATCACACATATACCGACTCCAATCTCAATCTTCTGAGATTAACACTCTACATCAACAAAGTACTCAGTATAAGAGCAATTACAAGTAAAAAAAAAACAACAGAAACTATCAGCAAAGCTATACAAATCAGCAATTTCAGGACATCAACTAAAAACCTGCAACCAGAGCAGAGCATCTTCCTAAGAAGGTTGTTGCAGAGAGTACAGACAGCACTATTCGACTGCTACGATACCAAACTATTCCAATCTCCCAACTTCTATGCCAGCCACAAACAAGCAGACACAAAACAATTCAGCAGCAACATAACAGTAGCTCTAAGTATCTAACAGCAATCAACAGCAGCAACAGAGCATATTTTGCAGATAACCTTCCTTTAAGCCATACGACAATCAGATACCTCAACTTCCATTCTAAGTCAGAACATTTAGAGAGACGGCCCAATTATTACAAATGGCCATATTTTCTTCATTTTCCTTGAATTTCCCCTTTCCTGCAATTCTAGTTCTAACCTCCCAACAAATTTTTTGCAAGATTTTTATTTCAGAATTACATTTGGTTCCCATGTTTCATCATTCCAATACCCCCAAATATTATAAACTGTAGAACCCCAAGCCAACTTGCAAACAACAAGTTTTAAGCTTTTGCCCCTCCATTCCTTCATTCCTTAGAATCTCATCTCAATCAGTAGGTATAGTAAACAAGTGGTCTCTACATTCAATGCAACTTCTACAAAACAAGCATTAAACTTCAAGTTTAGCCCCCTGCCCCACCTCAATAGATTAGATTGTAGATTATCATCTAGTTGTATGTATTTGAAATCTTCAGTAATGTAAAAGATTGAATACAGAACAGTGTTGGTTCTCAAGCAATAAAAACGTTTTTCCCACAAACTCTTTCGGAGTGTACATGAAATCCACATGTAAGGTATTGGGCTCAATTATTATTGGTTTATGGAACCACATGAAATTGAAAAATCGATTTTCAGTAAGATTATGAAATTGGGTCTTCTTTTCCCCACCCCTGATTTTATATCACAATTACTGGTCGCCCCAAACTACATTTCTTTCCTTTCTTTTTCTGGGTTCTGGTTTCTTCTGGTTCCTCAGCTAGAACTAAAAACAAGCAGACCGAGAGGTATATATATGAAAATTGATAAAGAATTACCAGCTGTCAACATTCCGCAAATCCCATGCCTGAGAAGGAGTAGCAGCCTCTGTCAGAGCTGCCCTCCACTTCTCCAGCTTGTTTTCGGGCAAATTCCCGGCCCTGAAACGCTCTTCATGTGTTGTAAACGCTTCTGCGAAACTCCCCGTCTGCTGCTCAACGTCGCGAGGATCAACATCGTAAAAGACAGGCAGAATCAGCTGGCCAGCTTGGTTCTTGCACTCTACGATCTTCACCAGCTCGTCGAGGCACCACCCGGAATTCGCATAGTTTCTCGAGAAGACAATGATGGCAATCCTCGACATTTGGATCGCTTTTAGAAGCTCCGACGCGATCTCTCCCCCTTTCTCGAGGTTGATGTCGTCTTTGAAGGTTGGAATGCCTGCATCCACCAAGGCCCTGTGTAGCTGCGGTGTGATGTTGTAGCGGGTGTCTTCGCCTCTGAAGCTCAAGAACACGTCGTGCCTGCACCTTGTTACGGCGGACAGGAAGGAGAAGGATGACGAGTATACCCTCGTGAATGCCATAGTTGCGGAGCAGAACGGATGACCCAAGTGAAGTTGCAGGTCTGCTTACATAAATAACTCCTCTTCAACTTCAATGTTCTGGAAATACACCGGACCTTTTTCCTTCCAAGATTCTCTTTCTTTTAATTTCCCTTTTTCCTAATATTTTTTCTCGGGAAAAAATTCACTTTTGCAGCTCAAATTTAAGGAGTTTTTCAATTAAAATTTCAAAGTTTAAAAATTGGCAATATACCCTTCTAATGTTTTTAAAATTTTTAATTTAAACTTTCTGTTATTAATTTCCATCAAATTAGACAGAAGTCTATAAAATTACATAATTACTCTCAAACTTTTTTAAAAAAATTTTCGTCTAATTTAACGGTTTAAATTGAAAATTTTTAAAACATTACGGGAGTACATTGTCAATTTTTAAACTTTAGAGTTCAAATTAAAAAAATTTCTAAAACTTTAAGAAAATAAAGTGAATTTTCTCCTATTTCTCGA
This sequence comes from Corylus avellana, assembly GCF_901000735.1. Lineage (NCBI taxonomy): Eukaryota > Viridiplantae > Streptophyta > Magnoliopsida > Fagales > Betulaceae > Corylus > Corylus avellana. The sequence goes on along the minus strand of NC_081545.1, from coordinate 21,560,195 downwards.
GTCCCACGAAAAGAAACAAAAAGAAGTTAACTTTATTTTTTTCCTCGATTTCTTTTTTTTTTTTTTTTTTTGTAACAAACATTCCATACCAAAAACAAACAAGAGACAAAATTACAAATGAGAGGGAGGTGGATCTTTTCCACTACAGATAGGGATGGATGAGAGGGGGGAAAAAGAGTGGGAATGCAGCCCGAGTAAACTCTTGCCGCGGCCCAATATGCCACATGATGGGCGCAGAAGTTTGCACTTCTGTTAATTTTCCTAACTTCCCAAGAGGGAGAAGCTGGGACTAAAAGAAAAAAATCAGAGATAACTTTCTCAATTTGCCAATCCTGGGAAGAGGAGGGAAATTGCAAAGCTGAAATAACTAGTAAAGAGTCTCCCTCAAACGTAAATTTCTTGAGCTTTAAGGAGACTGCTAGAGAGGCTGCAAGAAGAGCTGGTAAAGCTTCACCAAAGCTGGGATCACAGGGGGGACTGATTTGAGAGATGGCCTTGATAATTTTTCCATTGGAGTCCCTACACACTGCTGCTTGGGCTGAGAAATTGTCTCTAATGGCAGTGTCAAAGTTGATCTTAAACGAGCCTGCTTCAGGAGGAGACCAGACTTCAAAATCTGGTTTAAGAGCCTTCCAAGCCGAAGCATGATCCAAAGAAGTTTTCTTAATAGTTTTGGCCAGAGATAACACATCCGGAATGACTCCTTCATGAAAAGCTTTATTCCTGGAAAACCAAAGAAGGTCACACAACACTGCTGCAAAAACTTGGAAAAGGTGAGAATCAGCTAGTGGGATTCCAAACGAAGTGTGAGGGCTGATAATGCCTTCAACCCAGCTGGAAAGACTAATAGAAGACCATGTAGAAGAATCCAAGGGCCAAAAGGAAGATCTCCAAGCTACCCTGGCAAAGATGTACTTAAAGAAGAGGTGAGGAAGAGAGTCTGTTTCTGTACGGCAAAGAGGACAAAGAGAATCTGAGAGGGAGATGGGGAAAATTCTATTCAACCTAGCTTTTGAGGGGACTATATCCCATGCAATTTTCCATAGAAAAAGTTTGAGTCTAGCATTGAGATTGAGTTTCCATAATTTCTTCCAAGTACTAGAGACAAGTGGAGAGGAGGCTAAACTAGTTCTGGGGCTACTAATCAACTTATAAGCAGAACTAGAAGAGAAGAGACCATTTGATGAAGGAGTCCAAATGAACTCAGAACAGGGGAGGGGGTGGATTTTAATTTTTTGGATTTCCCTAACACTAACAGGGTCAAACAGGAAAAGAAGGAGGGAAATATTCCATTGGCCGTTTGGAGAGAAGAGGTCAGAGACCTTGATGTTGGGGAGGGGCTGGTCTAAGAGATAGGAGGGGGTGGGGAAGAAATCTGGAAGAGATGGAATCCATGGAGAGTTCCAAACCGGAAAAGAAGAGTTTTGGTGGACTCTATGGCAGGTACCTTGAGAGATGATGGATTGGGATTTGAGGATACCTTTCCAGAGCCAAGATGGGGAAGAATGGGGAGGGGGGGAGAGAAAAGAACCAGAAAAGAGATACTTACCTTTGAGTTGAGACACCCATGCTGAATTAAAATTTGTGTGAAGCTTCCAACCAAGCTTTGAGATGAGGGCCAAGTTAACCTCCCTCATTTTTCTGAACCCCAGACCACCTAGATCCTTTGGAAGACAAAGGGAGTCCCATGATTTGAGGGAGAGGCTTC
>NC_081545.1:21535326-21558387 GCF_901000735.1 Corylus avellana | reverse complement strand
CCCCCCCCCCCCCCCCCTTTTTTTTTTACATCCTGATTTTATATCACAATTACTGGTCGCCCCAAACTACATTTCTTTCCTTTCTTTTTCTGGGTTCTGGTTTCTTCTGGTTCCTCAGCTAGAACTAAAAACAAGCAGACCGAGAGGTATATATATGAAAATTGATAAAGAATTACCAGCTGTCAACATTCCGCAAATCCCATGCCTGAGAAGGAGTAGCAGCCTCTGTCAGAGCTGCCCTCCACTTCTCCAGCTTGTTTTCGGGCAAATTCCCGGCCCTGAAACGCTCTTCATGTGTTGTAAACGCTTCTGCGAAACTCCCCGTCTGCTGCTCAACGTCGCGAGGATCAACATCGTAAAAGACAGGCAGAATCAGCTGGCCAGCTTGGTTCTTGCACTCTACGATCTTCACCAGCTCGTCGAGGCACCACCCGGAATTCGCATAGTTTCTCGAGAAGACAATGATGGCAATCCTCGACATTTGGATCGCTTTTAGAAGCTCCGACGCGATCTCTCCCCCTTTCTCGAGGTTGATGTCGTCTTTGAAGGTTGGAATGCCTGCATCCACCAAGGCCCTGTGTAGCTGCGGTGTGATGTTGTAGCGGGTGTCTTCGCCTCTGAAGCTCAAGAACACGTCGTGCCTGCACCTTGTTACGGCGGACAGGAAGGAGAAGGATGACGAGTATACCCTCGTGAATGCCATAGTTGCGGAGCAGAACGGATGACCCAAGTGAAGTTGCAGGTCTGCTTACATAAATAACTCCTCTTCAACTTCAATGTTCTGGAAATACACCGGACCTTTTTCCTTCCAAGATTCTCTTTCTTTTAATTTCCCTTTTTCCTAATATTTTTTCTCGGGAAAAAATTCACTTTTGCAGCTCAAATTTAAGGAGTTTTTCAATTAAAATTTCAAAGTTTAAAAATTGGCAATATACCCTTCTAATGTTTTTAAAATTTTTAATTTAAACTTTCTGTTATTAATTTCCATCAAATTAGACAGAAGTCTATAAAATTACATAATTACTCTCAAACTTTTTTAAAAAAATTTTCGTCTAATTTAACGGTTTAAATTGAAAATTTTTAAAACATTACGGGAGTACATTGTCAATTTTTAAACTTTAGAGTTCAAATTAAAAAAATTTCTAAAACTTTAAGAAAATAAAGTGAATTTTCTCCTATTTCTCGAGTCCCACGAAAAGAAACAAAAAGAAGTTAACTTTATTTTTTTCCTCGATTTCTTTTTTTTTTTTTTTTTTTGTAACAAACATTCCATACCAAAAACAAACAAGAGACAAAATTACAAATGAGAGGGAGGTGGATCTTTTCCACTACAGATAGGGATGGATGAGAGGGGGGAAAAAGAGTGGGAATGCAGCCCGAGTAAACTCTTGCCGCGGCCCAATATGCCACATGATGGGCGCAGAAGTTTGCACTTCTGTTAATTTTCCTAACTTCCCAAGAGGGAGAAGCTGGGACTAAAAGAAAAAAATCAGAGATAACTTTTTCAATTTGCCAATCCTGGGAAGAGGAGGGAAATTGCAAAGCTGAAATAACTAGTAAAGAGTCTCCCTCAAACGTAAATTTCTTGAGCTTTAAGGAGACTGCTAGAGAGGCTGCAAGAAGAGCTGGTAAAGCTTCACCAAAGCTGGGATCACAGGGGGGACTGATTTGAGAGATGGCCTTGATAATTTTTCCATTGGAGTCCCTGCACACTGCTGCTTGGGCTGAGAAATTGTCTCTAATGGCAGTGTCAAAGTTGATCTTAAACGAGCCTGCTTCAGGAGGAGACCAGACTTCAAAATCTGGTTTAAAAGCCTTCCAAGCCGAAGCATGATCCAAAGAAGTTTTCTTAATAGTTTTGGCCAGAGATAACACATCCGGAATGACTCCTTCATGAAAAGCTTTATTCCTGGAAAACCAAAGAAGGTCACACAACACTGCTGCAAAAACTTGGAAAAGGTGAGAATCAGCTAGTGGGATTCCAAACGAAGTGTGAGGGCTGATAATGCCTTCAACCCAGCTGGAAAGACTAATAGAAGACCATGTAGAAGAATCCAAGGGCCAAAAGGAAGATCTCCAAGCTACCCTGGCAAAGATGTACTTAAAGAAGAGGTGAGGAAGAGAGTCTGTTTCTGTACGGCAAAGAGGACAAAGAGAATCTGAGAGGGAGATGGGGAAAATTCTATTCAACCTAGCTTTTGAGGGGACTATATCCCATGCAATTTTCCATAGAAAAAGTTTGAGTCTAGCATTGAGATTGAGTTTCCATAATTTCTTCCAAGTACTAGAGACAAGTGGAGAGGAGGCTAAACTAGTTCTGGGGCTACTAATCAACTTATAAGCAGAACTAGAAGAGAAGAGACCATTTGATGAAGGAGTCCAAATGAACTCAGAACAGGGGAGGGGGTGGATTTTAATTTTTTGGATTTCCCTAACACTAACAGGGTCAAACAGGGAAAGAAGGAGGGAAATATTCCATTGGCCGTTTGGAGAGAAGAGGTCAGAGACCTTGATGTTGGGGAGGGGCTGGTCTAAGAGATAGGAGGGGGTGGGGAAGAAATCTGGAAGAGATGGAATCCATGGAGAGTTCCAAACCGGAAAAGAAGAGTTTTGGTGGACTCTATGGCAGGTACCTTGAGAGATGATGGATTGGGATTTGAGGATACCTTTCCAGAGCCAAGATGGGGAAGAATGGGGAGGGGGGGAGAGAAAAGAACCAGAAAAGAGATACTTACCTTTGAGTTGAGACACCCATGCTGAATTAAAATTTGTGTGAAGCTTCCAACCAAGCTTTGAGATGAGGGCCAAGTTAACCTCCCTCATTTTTCTGAACCCCAGACCACCTAGATCCTTTGGAAGACAAAGGGAGTCCCATGATTTGAGGGAGAGGTTTCTGGTCTTAGATGAAGGGAAACCCCACCAGAAATTTTTAAAGAGCCTATTCAAGGAGCTGTAGAGGGAGGAGGGGAGTATTAAAGAACTCATGGCATAAGAAGGGATAGCTGCTGCCACTGATTTGATAAGGATCAATCTGCCAGCTTGGGAGAGGGTTTTTGCACGCCATCCATCTACCTTATTGAGAACATTAATACTAATGCTTTGAAAAGCTGCTTTTTTTGAGCTGCCAAGCAAAATTGGAAGGCCAAGATGGATAGAATCAGTGGGATTGTAGCTGTAGGGCAGGATATCTAGAATGGTAGAGGAGGTAGTATGGTTGGTATTTTTATTGAACCTAATGGAGGATTTGGTATTGTTGATGGATTGGCCAGACCATAAGCAATATTTATCCAAACATTTTTTGATGCTGCAAGCTTCCAAGTAAGAGGCTTTACCAAAGATGAGGAGGTCATCTGCAAACAGAAGATGGTGAAGAGCTGGAGAATTTCTCGAGATATGAAGACCTTTTATGTTGCTAGCTCTTTCTTCTTTGAACATTAATCTAGAGAAGACTTCAGTGCCAAGAATGAAGAGAAAAGGAGACAAGGGGTCTCCTTGTCTTAGACCTCTCGAAGGAGAGAAATGACCAAAGGGGCTACCATTAATAAGGATGGAGAAGGAGGAGGAGAAGATGCAAGTCTTGATCCAATTAATCCAGGTAGAATGAAAGCCCAATTTACTCATGATAGCCAAGATAAACTCCCACTCCATTGTATCAAAGGCTTTCTCCATGTCCATTTTAAGAAACATAAGACTCCCTTTTCCTCTTTTTTCCTTGAAAGTATGCAGCAACTCATGAGCTAGAATTGTATTGTCTTGGATGCTCCTATATGGAACCAAAGCTGATTGAAGAGGGGAAATAATCTTTGGAAGTAAGCTTTTCAGTCTGTTGGCAAGAATCTTAGAAATTATCTTGTAAACAATATTGCACAAACTGATCGGCCTAAATTGATGCACTGTATGAGAACCACTTTGTTTTAGGATAAGAGAGATGAAAGTGTGATTCTGCTCTTGCAAAAGATGATCATTTTGGAAAAAATTCCAAATGCAAGCCAGCACGTTATCCTTAACAATTGACCAATACTTCTTGTAAAAGAGGGCAGTGAAGCCATCAGGGCCAGGGGCTTTGGTGGAGCCTAAGCTGGATAAGGCTTTGATCACCTCTTCTTCAGAGGGGATAGAGCAGAGAAGCAAGTTTTCCTCTTCAGTGATGACAGGGGAGAACAAGTCCAACATCTCTTCCTTAATAGGAGGGGAAGAGGAAGAGAACAGATTGGAGAAGTGAGAGACAAAATTACCTCCAATTGTTGCTCTATCAGAGACCCAATTCCTCTCACCGATCTTCAAAAAATTAACAGCATTTGATCATCTTTTAATAAGAGTGGAGGCATGAAAATATTTGGTGTTGAGATCCTTGCATGTCAACCAAGTTTCCCTAGATTTTGACTTCCAAAGAATCTCCTCCTTTTTCAAAAGATCATCCATATCAAGTTTTAGCTTGGCTTCCAAGGAATGTGAAGCTGGGTCCGGAGGAGACTATTGAGCCAAGTCAATTTGGATCAGAGAGGCTTTGATTTTGGTCTGGATGTGGCCAAAATGTAGAGAATTCCATTTCTTCAAAGCTGTTTTAGTCTTTTTTAACTTCTTTACCAGACAGTGGGCTGGGGATCCAGCAAAAGTGGTAAGGGACCATGCAGAATTGATAACAAGGCCACAAGAGGGGTCTTTTGTCCAAAATTCCTCAAATCTAAAAGGTCTAGGAAGGAAAGTAGTGGGGGTGGCCGTGTCAAGGGTAATGGGGTTGTGGTCAGAATCAAAAGCGGGAATATGGAGAATGGAAAATTCAGGATGGAGATGAACCCAGCTAAGAGAGGCTAAACCTCTATCCAATCTCTCTTTGATGGTTGCTGGACCTTGTCTATTGTTGCACCAAGTGAAAGGGTTTCCAGCAAACCCTAAATCTATCAAACCAAGTTGGTCAATGAAATTTCTAAATGGGCAAGAAGAGGAGCTTGCTACAGGTTTGCCTCCCAGTTTTTCAGACTGATTCAAAACAAAGTTAAAGTCACCTATACAAAGCCAGGGACTAACAAAATTTTCTCCAACAGCAGTGAGAGAATCCCAGAACTTGAACTTGTCCTTACTAGAGGGAGGACCATAAATACAAGAGAGGATCCACGGAGAGCAAGGAGGATCCGAAAAACACCATGCTGAAATATTGTTTTTGTTGGAAATAAAACATTCTAAATCAATACCTGTTAGCCAGGCAAGAACCAAGCCACCACTGGAACCAGCAGGAGCCACATGCGACATAGAAAAGAAGCCAAGATGATTCAAAATGGAGGAGACAAGAGAGGGGGGAGATTTGGTTTCAGAGAGGAAGAGAACTTCAGGTCTATTTTCATGAATTAAGACCCTTAAGCTACGAACTGCAGAAGGTCTAAAGATCCCCCTGCAATTCCAAGAGAGAAATTTCATGAGCCTTTTGGGGACACAAAACGGTCCCCTGAAACATTTGTGTTGACATTTCCTGCTTCAACAACCTTTTTCCCTTTTCGAGCTGCTTTGTAGATGGATCTTGCTATAGGTTTTGGGGAGGATCCTGGAGTGAAATCCATAGGAGAATGGGATTCCAATTCTTCTGGGGTTTGTGAGGTTCCTGGGCCTTTTTTGTAAGGAGCTAGGATGATGGGAAGCCTAGTCCTTTTCTTTTGAGTAGCAGTAATCTGAGAGGGAGAAGCAGGGTCATTGCCAGGATGATTTGGTATTTTTGGTTTTATTTTGCGAGGAGGATAAGGAGAGGTGCGGGTGTGTTTGATGTAATTTTGGGCGGGAGTGATAGGAATGGTGGTTATGTTCGTTGGGGAGATGGCTGCTTGGAAGGAGATAGGGCTTTTTAGCTTTGTGGGTATTTGTGGGGTTTGGGCTTGAGCAGGAGAAGAGAAAATGGGCCCATTGATGGGCTGGTTGCATTTCAACATGAAGTTGCAAGGAGGGGTTACACTAGTTAACTCTGGTTGATTGGATGGGAGTTGAGGTGAAGGGTGATTGGAGCTGAGGGGGGCATTTAAGAGGTATGGCAAAGTGGAGTCTTCACATCTTGCAGTAGATGAGAAAGACTGGGTTGCATTTAATGGAGAAGGGGTGGGTGATGGGGTTGTGTCAGGTGCATGTGGGGGGATAATAGGGTTTGAAGGGTGTATGGTGAGATTTTTGAGGGGATTGAGGAGAGTTGGTGCTGTATAGGAGTTGGTGGGAGTTTGGGGATTGAGGTTAACTCCACGTGGCTGAGTTAGCTCGCTGCCATTGCTATGAGTTTTGGAAATTTGTGAGGATGGGGTTGCACCAGAGAAGATGTGGTTGAGGTTAACTCCATGTGGCTGAGTTAGCTCGTTGCCATGGCTAAGAGTTTTGGAAATTTGTGAAGATGGGGTTGCACCAGTGAAGCATTCCTTAGCACTTGCTGAAATAGGAGGGAGGTTGGAGAAGATGTTAACTTTGAGGGAGATTTTAAACCTGTCAGGGAATTGCTCCTCAGAAAGAGCTCGGCAACTTTGGAGTTTGTGGCCAATTCTCCCACAAGAGTTGCAGTAGATATCTAGCCTTTCAAATTTTATACAAATCCATAAGGGTTCACCTTCTTCCCTTCGTAAAGAGAAACCAGGTTTGAGAGGTTTGGTAACATCTATCTCCACCAACAATCTGAGATAGCTTCTAAAAGTCTTATTTTCACCACTGGTTTCGTCCACCTTGATGAGATTTCCAAGACCTTTCCCAATGGCTATTGCATTTTTCAGACTCATGTTGAGAAGAGGGAGACCATGGATTTGAATCTAGAAAGGGGACAGGTTGAAATTTAGCTCACTCATAGTAGCCTTGGGAGACCAGCTTTGAAGAACTAAAAGAGATCCATTGACATTCCATGTGGGTTGTTTGAAGATTTTTTCTATTTGTTCCTGTTTGGAGAATTTAAACAGGAATCTGTTTGGGCCTAGCATGGCAAAGGAGAAGGGAACTGCAAAATCCCAGGCTTTTGTGAGAGCTGCTTGGACAGCTTGGTTGTTGTGAATTTTCTGTGAAATAAGTTGCCCAACTAGAGGGAGGCATTCTTTTATAACTTGAGCAGGGATTATGGTTTCAATTTGGGAGGAAGGATCCTCCCAGGAGAGAGCTTCGGTCTGGGCTATAAGAGCTTCCATGTCCATAGAGATGGGAGGGAGATTGGGGTAGAGAAAAATTAAGAGGAGGGAAAACAAGGTTTTCAGATGGGAACAGGGTTCAGGTGGAGCTCACTAAGGAGAGAGCGAGAGACAATACAATTGACTTTTGGTTTGTGAAATGGGATGGTAGTTGAATTATGTCTAAAACCGAATATGGTAATTTCATTCCTAAATATATGAAAATTCACGCCAATATTCTTAAAAAGTTAAGACTTGTCTTTATGCCTCATTAAAAATTAAAATTATTAAAAACATTTTAAATAAACTTGTTGAAAAAATTAAAAAAAAAAAAAAAAATTGGTGGCTAGAGTCACTCATTTGAGCAAAATAGGGTGGCTGCAACTCCATAGTTAGCCGATTTGAGCGTAACCGAACCACCATAAAGACCCTAAGTTTGTGAATGGCCAAACAACCCGATATTCCTTGGGGTTGGCGAACCACTCTCAATGTAATATTCGAATAAATAAATAAAAAAAAAGCCGAAAGGAAAAACGAAGAAAGTGAAGTGAAAAATGAAAAAGAAAACATTTTTAAATTTGACTTCCCCATTTGCATCTCTAGTACTGTTGAGCTCTCTGTTGCCTATTTTCCATGGCCTCATCATCTTCGACCTCTGGCCGACTCCATGATATCTACTTTAGTGTTCAACGCGAAGACCCCCACAAGTTCATTACAGACATGGTGGATAAATCTTTGGCCGTGCGTGGAGTCCCCACCTTCAAAGACACCAAGCAACTCGGAAGAAAGCAAAGAGGAACAGATCTTGGAAAAGATGTGAAAGAAGCTATTAGGATGTCGAAAATCTCAATCGTTTTGTTCTCTAAAGAATACGTCTCTTCCAGTTGGTGCCTTGAAGAGCTTGTACTGATGTTAGAGTGCAGGAAGAGGTGGGGGATGATAGTGTTGCCCATTTTCTACGACATCGATCCCTCTGATATTCGAAAACAAAGGGGATACGCTGCTAAGGTTGCCGGCATTCAAAGGGTTGGAAGCTTCTGGCGGAGAAGGTGGGTGGATGCTCTTACGCAAGCCGCCAATTTATCTGGCTGGGATCATCGCGTTAGCCCCAGGTACTCCTTCATCTCTCTCTCTCTCTAACACTTGGCAAAATTATATAAATCAATTTTAATAATTAAACGGATCACACCTTCAAGTTTAGCTCAATAATTTCATGTTAGGTACTTGTTGAGCTTGAGTTGTGTCGTGTGTCGGGTTTAAATTGTGTTGATGCATGACTATAAAGGTCGACTCTAATCTGACCAATTTAATTAAATGACTTAGACTCCTCGGTCCGAATCCATTAATTTCTTGTTTGTTCATGTCAAAAATTGTAAACCAATATATCACACAAAGTGCCCTTTTTAGTTTTTGGCATAGGATGCATTCAGCATTGCAATTTGTGGCATCCATGCAGGGACGGAACTGGGGGTGGCCGGTGTAGGCCCCTACTCATGCCAAAGTCTGGCTCCGTCCCTGCATTTATGGATGGAATAACTTCAAGTCTTGAAATTTTGTGATAGCAAAATGAGAAGAAGGTAATGGCAAAAATAGGTGTTGCATTGATATGATCACCATGAGCGGTTTGAGAATTAGGCATATTGCCAAAAAAAAAATGCGTCCATTTCTATTGAGAATTCCACTGACTGTTTATTCATTGCCAAAAACTGTGAAGGCTTCCTTAATGGCTAAATCCCCACACCAGGGGTCATGCCAGAATCCAACCTTAGAGTCATCTTCGACCTCAAATCTGACATGACTACAACATTTTCCTCAGCCCCTCTTAATATATTTTCATAACGCCACCGGCCACATACACCCCAACAGGCTCACTAGAGCGCGCACCACTCTCTCCATGAACTTTCTCATGTCTACATAATGATTGGGGGTGATAGTGTATAGAGTAATTTATTTAGGAGAAGGCATAGCATGATGATGGTAAAAGGGCTTCCAGACTAGAAAAATGAATCTTCTTATAATTGAAATGCGAAAAAGAAAACATCCTAATGGCTTTAGCTGATTTTTCGCTTACCACTGCTTATCATGATGTTAGGAATGCTCCTCCTATAAACATCCCCACCAACTAATCCGAAGATAGTGTCAATATATCTATTTTGACTAGCAGATGATGAAACAAGAATTGATACATAGATTTTATGAGAATTTCAAAACATTTATGTATTTTTTAAAGGGTGAGTTGTGAGTAGGCTTTTCTTTTCTTCATGTTTAATTCATAGTAGCAACATTGTTCAATCATTATATGCTAGTTGATGGCTCTTGTTAAGTCTAATTTGTCCACTCATGGATGTTTCTTGTGCTTAAAATTTTCATATTGATGACCACATCCAGGATTGAATCTCTGCTGGTGGGCACAGTTGTTACAGCTATTATAGACAAACGAATTCCGACAAATCTGAACATTTCCATCTATCCCCTCAGATATGACACATGCCATGAGTACCTAAGTCTTTTCTTGCAAATTGGGTCGGAAGATGTGCTCATAGTAGGGATATGTGGACCAAGCAGAATGGGAAAGACAGCAATTGCAAAAGCTATTTATAATCAAATCTTTTTTACTTTTGAAGGCAGCAGCTTCCTCGCAGGTGTCGGACAAAATTCAAAGCAGCCCAATGGTCTAGTTCATCTACAAGAAAAACTTCTGTCTGATATTCTATCAGAAAGATATATAGCAGTAACAAATATTACCAGAGGAATGGACATGATTAAAGAAAAATTATGCTTTAAACGGGTTTTAATTGTTCTTGACGATGTAGATGATTTAGACCAACTGTATTCCCTAGTTGGAAACCGTAGTTGGTTTGGATTAGGAAGTAAAATCATCATAACAACTAAGAAGGTGCATCTGCTAAATGATCTTGGAGTGGATCAGATATTTTTGGCTCAAGGGCGTCCTCTACCACAAAATATAGAGGTAAGCATTTGTTTGATTAAATCTATGCATTGTCGAATGTTGGAAATATATAATTGGATTTCTATGTGTAGGACATTTGGGAGCCATTCCAGCAAAGCTGTCGCATGGTTGCAGGGCTCAAAGAGTATATACAGGCCTTCTCTATCTTGGTAGACAATAACAACACACTCTTAACTCTATTTGATTTTAGGAGAAATTTCACAAAACTCCCATGAACTTCCAAGTGTTTTGAAATTACCCTCCAAAGTTCAAAAACTCTCAATTTTAGGTATCAAACTTCTAATTTTTTGCAATGTTCTCCCTCCGTTAGGATTTTTTCGTTAAATTTTGTCAAAATTCTCAAAATACCCTTTTTTATTATAAAAATAAAATAAAATAAAAATTGCAAAAATTCAGGTCTTGATCAGGATTTAACGGAATTTGCAAAAATACCTACCCTTGAATTTTTGCAATTTTTTTTTAAATGGATATTTTGAGAATTTTGACAAGATTTAACAATATTCTAAATTGAAAGTTTTTGAACTTTGAAGAATAAATTTAAAACGTGTGGAAGTTTTGTGAAGTTTTTCCTTAATTTTATGAAATTAGTCCTTTATTAAAAACAATAAAAAATTAAAAAAAATTTTAAAAAAATTATTTAATTTCTTGTTGATATATCCCATTAGTCATGTAGTGTTGCGCTCCTTGACTTGCAGAGTAATCAGAGAATAAGGTATCTTCAAAATTGTTTACACATGGAGCGTCAGAAGAATGCTATTCAGGAGGTAATATTCCTAGGAACGTGTCATACTTGCCCACTGATTCTATATTTCACCTTCTTTTTTTTTTTTTTTAAATATATATTTTGTATTATTTTTCACGTGTAAAAGTAAAACCCCACGTGTGAATTTACACCAAAGATCAATATATAAATATGCAACACACCTTTGTTGTTTCAGGAACAAGTCATACATGATGATGATGCAGAGAAATGATTGATCAATGGAAATGATGGCATTGGACATAAGGATTGACGAGACGGGCATGGGCTAAATGGAGCCTAGAAATTAGAAAGCTAGGGTTCTTTATGCAATCAGCTTGCCAGAAATGGGCCCTATAAGAACTGATGAACAATTAAAATTGGGATTGTGATGGACTCCACTGAATTTAGTGGATCAGTTTGTCTTTCATTTATAAGCATTAATTTACACTTTGTATTTACAAGTTGAAAATAAGCGTACATCCCGAGATTTTCGAATAGGTGAACCTTTCAAGATTATTAATTTGGTCGTTGTGGTCGGACTCTATTATGGATTTCTAACCACATTTTTCATAGGGTTCTTATCAAATGAAATTGAGATGATTCTTAGCCCAGTCAATTGTAGAATTTCATATATAGTAGTGTTTGAAATTAACTGCAGATTCCTGCAATCTAATGAATTGAACGTTTTAAGGTTTTGGTTTTCTACTTCCAGTACTTGAGAAGGTTTTTATGTAATATTCTTCGTTTTCCTGTGAAGCTTAGCATAAAATCTGTCCCATATCCTGTTGGTTTGCTGAAGGTATGTGATATGGTGGGAGTTTTATAATAATTTTTTCATTTTTGGTGGCAAGAACCTTAGTACTTAATCGCTCAAAATCAGATAAAACCAAAACAAAACAAAGAAAGATACCCACAGATTATTTATAGCAATTAATTGAAGTTGTTATTCGATGAAAAGCCTAAAGACACTTACATTGCTTTAATTTATAGAGTTGAAAATAAACATAATCTTAGTAGGAAGAGAAATTAATAATCCTAATCTATGTAGGCAGAGATGGAGGAATAGGGAGGCCAGTATAGCCGTATAGGCCATTGCCCCCCCCAAAAGAAGGAAAAATAAAAAATAAAATAATCATATATAAATAAAATAAAATTTAGGGTAAACAAATTTTTTTTTCCCTATTGACCCCTACCCACTAAAATTTTTGTTCCTTAGCCCCTACCCACACCAATCTCTCCTCCGTCCTTCAGGTCCTTGTATGTAGGAAGGGAAATCCTAACCTAATAAGGGAATGAATTTGTAATAATAATATAATTAGAGGCTTCGTACGTAACTTTAGATTTTTTGTGGAATCTTATTTTTATTATCTCTGAAGTGATTATTGTAGGCTTGACCATTCGAAATGATTACACTCTGGTTTATATATTTATTTTATTTTATTTTATTTGATGTGATGAGATCCTATCAACGTATCATCATAGATTCAAACTAGTTTAATCATGAGTAATGTTATATACTCAATTATTATAACTTTTATTTTATTGGACTCATGGTTAGTACTCATAAGTCATTGAGTCAACACTTACTAAAAATTTTTTAAAAAAAAAAAACTTAAAAAATAATAAATTATATCACATTAACCCAATAAAATAAAAATTAAATATTTATAATTATCCTCGTAATAAAATAAGAAACTTCATAGTTGAATACAAAGAATAAACTAGGGTCGGTCTTGAGCATGCTTTTTTTGACGGTGGGACTTTGATTTTCAAGCCCTAAAAGTCAATTGAAAGTGAATGGAAAATCTAAAATAAAATAAAAAAGAAACAATAATATAAAAAATTGCTAGCTGCTGTGGAAAATAAAGCAATCACCCATCTTTGACATTTCCAAGAATATGAGACATATGGCATCCATTAGTGCCCAAAATACCCTTTGTGCTGCCAAATTAACACACATTTGTCATATGAATGTCCTTTCATAGAAAAAGAAGGGTGAAAGCTATGGTTGGTGATATGAAGAGTAGGTCCACAGCAGTGCATTTTATATATATATATATATATATATTACATTCATATGATTAAGTCATGTTTTAATTAAGAATAATTATTTATTAAGTCATGTATATTTATTTATTTAGAGTAATAGGATCTCTGTCTCTCTAAAGGGATAGAAATATAAAAGTCACCTTCTTTGTTCACAGAATATGTGCTAAATTCCGGCCAATACATAAACATAAACATTTCTTGCATGCTGATATTTACCAGAGACTAGGGTTGCCTCTGTCGTGTAGTTGATGAGATTATTAAAGATTCTATGACTGTTGTAAGCCCAACACGCATGGTGCTGAAAATGACGCATGCTGTCGAGCAAGAAAGTTATATGTTCTTATCACTTTCTTCATGAATCTCAGCTTAAGAATATATTCTTTGTTGGTATAGTTTTTGGTATGGTGAGCATAAGGGCTAAACTGTAATATCGGACTAGCGTCTTCTTTCTTTCCTGCAAAATAACAACACACGTTAAGAGGATGCGCCGGGTGGTGGCCGGTGCGTTCCTCCTACGATGATTAAGTCAGTGTCTATATGAGCTCAGTACAAGTTTAGTAGCACATGTATCTGTAACAGTTTCTACTGTTTTCGAGCCTTTTATAGGTGGGGCTCATAAAGATGGTGATGATGGCCGGGCAGAGGATCTGGAATCCGGGCTTAATGGACGGAAGAGTTAACATTCTGGTCCCCTGACCGTTATGGTCGATGGGAAACTGTTCTTGCTATTATCATTCTGCCGAGGATGGCACATAACCGTCAGTGACATTAAAGTGTGGGTCATAATTGACGCGATGATCAAATCATATTTAACCTGTTAACGTGATTGGTGCATATCTTGTCCATAACTGTCGTATCCGCGTGCTGAGTATATCGTTAATTCAATAAATATCTCGAGTCGGGTGAGCATGGTCTCTCGAGAATACGAGCTTGGTGAGGTGACGTCGTTTTCACACCTCCAAACCTGGGTTTCTTCTCAGTAAGCCCATGTGAATGTGCTGGGCTTCTATCCGAATTAACGGGCTATGGGCTAGATTAATAGGTAATAGGCCCAATGACCCTGGTGTAGATTTAGGTGTAACAGTTACCCCCCGAATTCCTTCTACTGAGACTTCGGGAGAAGAGAATTCAAATTTTTTATTTTCCCTATTTTCTCCTTTTTTGGCGATGGACTCTTCGGTTGCTTTCTTCTAATCGGTTCTTTGTAGCCGTTAATTCTGGCGTCTTAACCATTTATGGGATCTGACACCCGTGCACCCCGGATATTCGGCAGTTGGGCACGATCTTTGCTTCAAATTCTTCGTCTTTATCCGCATAAATGCGCCGTTGCCCGCCCATGTGTTCCTCTAAGGATGGCTTGGATTCGAGTATGAGGACTTGTGAGACAAGTGTCGGTCAGTGGATAGCGCTTCCTGTCACGTCTTTTGAGAGGAAATGCAGTCCGAGTCTCTTCGGTTTGGGCATGATTGTAGGCTCATGATGATTTTGAATTAAATGCTTTGCCATTCTACCCATCTGGTTTTATAAAGGGTTTTTTCTTCCTCCTCCTTTTTCATCACTCCAATTCTTCTGTACTTTTATTTTCTAAATCCTCATATACACCCCATTCTCTGCCGTCATGTCTTCATCACATCAATCTCAACTCTCCGGAGCCGAAGTTGCTAACGTCCACTCACCAGAAATTCCCATGGTTTGGCGGTCAAGAGGTTCAGCCGCTAGGGTTCGTCCGCTTGGTGGGGCATCTTCCTCTAGTACCGAGAAGTCTCTATGTTTAGAATACCCCCGCAAACAAAGGTCTTGTTTTTCATCCTCCGATGAGAAGGTGCTTAGGCATAATTATGAAATTCCTGCTTCGGTTTCTTTGCATTTTCCCAACGATTCCACTGGAATGATAGGCAGTTCTGGAGACATATGTGTTTACGAACATATGTTTATGGCTGGGGTTCGTTTGCCATTTTCTCCCATCATAAGGGAGATGTTGTCTTTTCTGGGGTGGCCCCGAGGTAGTTGATGCCAAATGGTTGGCGGTATTTCATGGCTACATCGCTGCTGTGGCCTTTTGTGTTTCCGGGACATTCCATGTCGGTCGCGGAGTTCTTAAACATATATGGTCCCCATATATATTCGAACACCGAGACGGTGACTTTTTTGGCTCGGGGGAAGAACCAGTTCATCGAGCCTCGCAAGACCCATTCCAATAACAAACATTGGGTGGAGTCGTTCTTCTATGTTTACAGGGATTGGGAAGCCTCCGCGTCGGAGACTCTGCCTTTAAAGCACACGGTTCCGCGAGAATGGGGAACTTCCCGAGAGTACTATGAGCATTTTTAACCCTTCTTTCCTTCTCTCTATTTAGCACGTGTTTTTATATTTTCCTCTTTGGCAGGGAAAGAGTATCACAAATTACATTCGGAGCAACGAGGTCAAGTGGACTATATCTTGAAATTTTCTCAACTTCCAGAGAATGAAGCTTGGATGGCTTTCAACAACATTGTTACCGATTCCGCTCTCCGAGAGCATTTGGGCTACCAGATCCCTATCGGTAAGGTCCTTTGGGATCGAGAGGGGAATCCTAAGAAATCAATTTTATCCTCCGAAAAGGCGGCTCAAAAATCTCCAGCTTGTCCTCCAGCTAAGAAGACTTGGGCAAAGAAAGTCTTTCCATCTTTGGGCAAATCGAGTCGTTCCAACTTCTACTCCGAGAGATTCTAGTTCTACTTCTAAATCTTTTGTGCATCCTGGATCTGGAGAAACGACCCCTTCTGGTTCACCCACTGAGTCTGACCCTTCTGCGCTGAAGAGGAAGGCAGATTGGGGTATGGCTCTACTAGGGGAGCCTTCCAAGAAGGCGAAAGTCGATAAATCCTTAGAGCTGTTGAACCTGGTGTTCGTGATCAGGTCTGAATTTGCTGCAGTGACCTTCGGGGAACCCCGTTCTTCCGTTGGCATTACTGATGATGCAACTCCCAAGAATGACATTCTCGACCTATTTCGTTTGAATGAGATAGAGGCTTTACGGATTACCCTTTACGCTTTCAACCTCTAAAGTCAGGAAAGCCAACTGCTGTTTGAAATGAAACTCATGATATCCCTGATCCCCTGAGTTCCCGTGTCGAGCCTTCAACAAAGAACCCGTATATCGGGGACAACCGCAAAGAGGGCATTCTGGAAGGAATTCGCCCTTGATCAGATCACTGGCCAAGGACTTGAGTGGGCAACCCTTGACCGTGATTACTAAGATGTTGCCGGCTGACTATACTCGAGGAGATGGTTGACTTACTCCGAAGATGTTTGTGGATAAACTAGTCCACTGTCATTAATCGGTGAGTTGTACATACCCTTTTCTCTTTTTCATTGTTATAATTGACATGATCCCGTTTGTGCAGTCTTCTGTTCTCATAGCTAGCTAATACAAAGAATTCCAAAAGGGTACGTGAGAGTTTGCCGATGAAAGAGTTGAGCTCCGGGAATTGGTTTGAAAGCTGAGCAAAAGGCAGGAAGCCTCCAGTTCACAAGCGATTAGAGGTTCGACTTCCGATTCGGAAGTGGAGAACCTTTGTCTCTTGCTAGCGGCCAAAGATCAAGAACTTCTTGAGAGCAAGCAGAAACATTCTGAGTTGGAGACTGCCAATATACATCTTCAAGAGGTTCTAGATGCCGCAACTCGAAAAAATCAGGAGCTTGTGGACCATGCCAAGGAAGTGGACGCAAATGTTCATCAGGCCGCTGCAAAGCACTTTAAAGTTGTGGAAGAGCTCCACCAAGTTCGGACTTCCGAGGAGGGCTTCTAGAAGCTTTCTGAGACGCTTGAGACTTAGCTATCCTGATCGGAGGATGCTTGTGAGAAGTTTGGAGCAAAATTGAGGGCTTCGCGGGAGAGGTGTGGCCGGTTCTGCGAAGGGTACCTTTATTGGAAAGCCAAGGGGGCTCGTTACTTCATGGAGTTGTCTCTCATTCCCTAACTTCGAGATTTGCTCTGGGTGCGAGGCTTTCATTGGGGCTTTGAGAATCGCCGGTATTTGACCATCAATCGGGAGCGATTTAATATTGATCCGGCCACGGTAGAATCCAACTTTTTGATCATCCCAGCTAGTGCTATTGACGAGTTGCTTGATACTGGCAGGGACTTGATTCCTGTTGCTCCAGAAGTCGATGTGTATGGGTTCCGACCGGCAGTGAATTTATCCCCCGAGCCTTTGGTCCTAACATCATCATAGACGATGCCGACGATGTAGGAGCGGCACCTGATGCTTAGAACTTCTTTATTTATTTTGTCTGTATGAGGATTGCTTCCCATTTCTGTATATATTTTTGAATTGCTTTAAACTTCAGTATTTTCTTATTACCTTTCGTTTGATTTGCCGTTGCTTCTGATTTTCCTATTTCTGAATTTCCTATCTTTGCTACCTTTGTATTCTGTTGTCGGTTGTACTACCCCCCATGACCAAGGATTGAAAAAGTAATTTTTCGAACCTTGGTCATTGAGTTCTTTTGTGTGTCTTTTGGCATTCGGCGTTTCAGGTTTTGGAGGCCATTATTGCTTTGCACATTTTTGGACGGTGGGACACGTGGAGCGTTGTTGCTTTTATTTTAGCTAGTGCCGATTGGATTTTCCAGGCGACTCCGCATGGGTCGTCTTTTCGCATTTAAAAGTGACTTATCATTTTCCAAGGGTTTTTGTATTATAAATA
Organism: Corylus avellana; assembly: GCF_901000735.1. Classification (NCBI taxonomy): domain Eukaryota; kingdom Viridiplantae; phylum Streptophyta; class Magnoliopsida; order Fagales; family Betulaceae; genus Corylus; species Corylus avellana. The sequence goes on along the minus strand of NC_081545.1, from coordinate 21,540,819 downwards.
TCCCTCTTGATGTGGAGCATTTTGGCTCAACTAACTTCAATCTTTCTCTTGCTTTGACTTCTTTCTTCATGGCTTTTGCATCACCTGGAAAGATCGACAGTTGGAGTCGCGAGACCGTCGGATTGCAGATCTCATAAGAACAGGCGGAAGAAAGCCTCTGAAGTTTATTCTGCCACCCGTTTATTTCTGAACGAGGAGGAGAAGTGTCGGAGACTTCGGAGAAAGTATTTGTTGTGGAAGGTTAAGGCTATTGAAAAGCACGGCCCACCAAGCGAAGGCCATCGAGAGTAGCCTTCGATATAAATGGCAATGGCCTGTTAGAGGTCTTAAAAATTTTTTGTTCATCATATTCCCGGGTGCTTGCTCAAATGTGATTCTTTGTACAGCGTCTTTTCGGGCATCGAGCACCAAATCAAGTCTGATTATGATGCTTTTGTTGTAGTCAGATTTACATTGACTGTTTATGTTCTATGATTGCTGCTGAATCTTCTTGTAATGGTTGTGGTTGAATAAAATATTTACCTTTGATTTTGTTGATGTGTTGCATGCTTGTTCCTTTGGCACGAATCCGACTATAGTTGTGCAGTGTGATTCCTTCGTTAGGAAGCTTATCTTTAAGGGTTCCTTTTTTCCGGACGAAGAATTTTTGTTAAGGGTTTATTCCCTTTTTCCCAGATGAGGATTTTTTTTTTTTTTTTTTTTTTTTCTGTTGTTTCCGATACGAGGAATTTTTTTGCTAAGGGTTTACTCCCTTGTTTCCGAGACGACGAAATGTTTTTTGCTAAGGGTCTTTCCATTTTTGTGAGACGAGGAATTTTTTCTTTTAAGGGTTTATTCCCTTGCTTCCTACAAGACAGGGAATTCGTGACTGGTCCCAATGGTCGTTTTGACCAAGGGTTCTCCGACATTCAAGTAAGCTTTTATTCATGAAATAATATCATATTAAAAAAGTACGAATTACAAAAAGTGAATCATGAAAATTTACTGATGGTATTTCTTCAGGTGATCAGCATTCCAAGGTCTCGACAGCGGCTTTCCTTCCATGTCTTGTAGGTAGTATGCTTATTGTCGATGACTCTGAACCACTTTGTATGGTCCTTCCGATGTTGGTCCAATCTTGCCTTCTGCTGGGTCCCGTGTGGCTACACTAACCTTTCGAAGAACCCAATCTCCTATCATGAACTATCTTAGCTTGACCTTCTTGTTGAAATACCAGGCTGTTCTTTGTTGGTAGGCTGCCATCGTTGCTTGAGCGTCATCCCTCTTCTCTTGGAGCAAGTCTAGGCTCAATTTCATGCCTTCTTCGTTCATCTTGGGACTGTAATGTTTACTCTAAAGCTGACCGAGCCGACTTCCACTAGAATGACAGCCTCAGATCCGAATGCCAAAGAGAATGGTGTTTCCCCTGTAGGCGTTCGGATTGTGGTTCTATATGACCATAGTACTTCCGAGAGGAATTCCACCCATGCTCCCTTCTTATCTTCGAGTTTTTTCTTCAAAGTTTTCATCAAGGTTTTGTTTGTTGTTTCTACTTGATTATTTGCTTGAAGATGTCCGGGAGATGAGAAATAGTTCCTGATATAAAGTTTGGTACACCAACTTTGGAATGGCTCGCAGTCAACCTGTTTACCGTTGTCGGTTATGAAGGCATGAGGGATACCATATCGGCAAACAATTGCTTTCCAAAGGAAACTCCTTACATTCCCGGTCGTTATGGTTGCCAATGCTTCAGCTTTTGCCCACTTTGTAAAGTAGTCAACGGCAACCAGGACGAACCTGTATCCTCCCTTTCCTGTTAGAAGTGGCCCTACTAGGTCAACCCCCCATTGTGCAAAAGGCCATGGTGCCGACACCAGGCTTAGTTCCTCAGGAGGATTGGTCATTTTTTTGTCGAATCGCTAGCATTTGTCATAGTGTTTGACCATTTCATGTGAGTCTCGGTTCTTCCCTAGCCAATAGTATCCTGCCCGAACGACCTTGTCGGCCAGCATCCTTCCTTCTGAATGGCTACCGCATACGCCTTCATGAATTTCTCTGAGTACGTAAGTGGCTTCATCTTTTGACAGGCACTTGAGTAAGGGGATGGTGTAGCCTCTTCGATATAAAACTTCATCGACCAAAGGGCGGCCTGGATACTAATTTTTCAAGCCAACTTGTTGTCGGATGGCAGTTTGACCTCCTTTAGAAATTGCAGGGGACCAGGATGTTAACTCCTCCATCCATTACGCCCAAATTCCAAATCCTCCGCCTGGCCATCATCACCATCTTTATGATCCCCACCTATAAAAGGCTCGAAAACAGCAAAAACAGGTACAAGATTCATGCGCTACTAAACTTATATTGAGCTCATATAAACACTGACTTAATCATCGGAGGAGGAACGCACCGGCCACCATCCGGCGCATCCTCTTAACGTGTGTTGTTATTTTGCAAGAAAGAAAGAAGATGCTAGTACAATATTATAGTTTAGCCCTTGGGCTCACCATACCGGAAACTATACCAACATTCTTAAACCAAACATTTCGTAACTAGCCATTAGTGACATGTCATGTTGACACGTCACTAAAATTTAGTGACGTGCTATTAGTGACATGTGTGGCGTGTTAAAAATAAGGAGAAATGATATAGTGCAAGAAAAAAAATCATTTTTGGCCTACAAAAGTCTTATGTGTCAAGAGGCCATAGGCACCCTCCATAGTTGCTATGGCCCCATCCACTGATAGACCTATGACCTCTTGCTACCTAAGACTTTTATAGGCCAAAAATGGTTTTTTATTGCATTATATCATATCTCAAAAATAAGGGTATTGTTACATTAGTGACGTGTCAAGTATGACACATCACAAAAGTTTTGGTGACGTGTGGATTCTTGACACGTCATTCATTTAGTGACGTGTAAACTTTGATACATCACTAAAAAAAAATTTAGTAACGTGTGAAAAATTAACAAGTCACTAAAGTAGTGACGTTTGGAAAATATATATATATATATATATATATATATATATATATATATATATATATAGACACGTTACTAAATCCATAGTTTTTTGTTGTGATAATACACTGGTGTTTTTTTAATCAGCACGGTACTGAAAGTTGCATCCTGTAAATTGATATTACAGACTAAGGGTGAGTTTGTGAGTTTGTTTTTAAAAGATATCGTAAAACGTAAGGCGTTTGACATTGTGATTTAAAAAATACTTAATTTAAAATCGAAAAAAATTTTGCGATTTCTATAAGTAGACTATGAGAAGCTTATTTGAAAAGACGCGAATTTAAACCAAAATCACGATTTCTCATAACAAATATTTAATAAAAAAGTAATTTTTTGAGATGTTTTTCCAAACGCCTTTGTGATTTTAAAAAGTAGCGATTTAAAAAAAAAAAAAAAAAAAAAAAAAGAACAATTTTTAAAAACGCAATTTTTAAAATTGTATTTATTGAAATCGCAATCCTAAACAGACCATAAACAATAGTTTAATTAGGCTCAAGGCTTCCTTTGTTGCAACTATGACGGCGACTGGCAACAATGATGGGTGATGGTGGGCTGGGACGGAGGAATAGGGGGCCAACAGAAGGAGGAAAAAAAAAAAATTAAGGTAAAAAATATATTTATATTTGTAAGGTAATTTTTTTTTTGCCTATTGGCCCCTACTCATGACTAAAATTTTTGGCCCTAGGCCCCTACCCATACCAATCTCTACCTTCATCCCGGATGGCGGGTGAGAAAATCATTTTACAAGGAATAAAGAAGGTTTTTTTGGTCAACTAAAAATATTTTTTGTTTGAGAACAATTTTCAATCGTACTAAACACCGAAAGATAAAAAAAAAATTTATATTTTAAAATACTTTATGTCGAAACAATCGGACTTAACTAGTCCACTTATAACCCATCACTTGCTCCTCATGTGATGTCGATTCTTTATGCTCTAGTCCCACTTTCCTTTTTTTTTTTCTTTTTTTTTTTCCTTTAGGGTCCGCCTGCGGTCTTTCTAAATTCCTCCTGAGCAGTCTCCCATGAGATTGGTGCTACTATGATCAAACCCAAGTAAAATAGTTACAATTGGTCTCCTCCTTCAACCTTTTTGCTTATGCTCTAGTCGACCTTGTTCTATCATTAGAAAAATAAAATAAAAAATAAAAAAAGGAAGCCCCAAGTCACGGCAAATTGGAAGACTATTGGTAAACGTGAAGCTTATCATTTAAACTCGTGTAGATAGAACAAGTGCACTAGGGGATATTATTCTCAAAATCTAAACTCATGTAGTTTAAAATGAAAAGAAGTTTGAAGAAAAATAATAATAATTAAAAAGAAAATCTAGATTTTGGTTATTAAAGAATTAATTCAAATTAATATGAATCTTTGATATTATCAGTGTAATACCTATTATATTTCAATATAAATAAAATTCATATAATTCTGGTTAAACATTCAAAATCTTTTACAAAACATTTAATGCAATCAAATAATCTCAAGTTTATGAACTACATCACTGAACATAGCATGAATATATAAATTATAAAAAAAAATGTACTCTCATAAGACCCTTAATTTTAGTTTAATCCATATAAATTAAAATATGTTAAAATCTTTGTTATAAAGGTGTTATACACTTGTCCCAATGTTAGGCAGTTCTCTTCAGTATTCCACCTATTATATATTATATATAATATATGATAGTTGTACGTTCAAAATTACAATCAAACGAAAATACTCTGAAGTCTAAACGCACCTTAAGGTATTAAATAATGAAAAAGGAATCCAATAAAATTGCGAATAGTATATTATTCACAAAATATATATACTCTAAACGAAAATATTCCAGTCAGAGCATGAAGTGTATATGCTTGAAGTATAAAGCATAAAATTGAATTAAAAAAGGAAAAAAGAAAAAGAAAAAGAAAAATTACATCCACATTAAATTAATAGTCCAAAAGATTAAATACTGAAAATTAGGAAATGTCAGCCCCTTCTCGGTTGTTAGGGGACATAGATATCAGAATTTTATATATTCATAATATATTATCGAAAATAAATTCAGTACTGGGGCTGGAGAACACATGAGCCAATCAGTAAAATAATTATAAATAATATTTGTATAATATTTAAAATTTTGTGAAATAAGATATATATCTAATAATAAATAATATTGTTAGCATGAGGTAGCTCAATCGTCCTGAAGTACGCCTCAGAAAGCGGATGTCACTAGTTCGAATCCCCCTTTGTGTGGACATATCAAAAAAAATATATAAATAATATTATTAATTATGATCCCACGACAAAAATTACTCAGTTTAATGACTGCCATATAGTGACGTTTTTGGGCCAAAAAAGTCATTAAAAGGTTAGTGACCTTTCAAAATAGCAAAAAGTGCAGAAACTAAAAAAGGGAATAGTGCCGTTTGAACAGTGAAAACGGCACTATGCCTTTAGTGTTGTTTGCACTATTCAAACGCCACTAATTATACCCTTTAAGAAATTATAAAAA
>NC_081545.1:21505884-21535180 GCF_901000735.1 Corylus avellana | reverse complement strand
GGGGTGGCTTGCAAGCCACCCCTTCCCCACATGTGGCTGTTGGTTCCAAACCAGCAGACACTTGAAAATTTAACTTTTTTTTTTTTAAAAAAAAAAAAATAAAACAAAAAGTTTTATGTGTGTTGGGTGAAAATGAAATTCTTTTGAAGTTTTTGGGCATGGGTAGTTGTTTTAAAAACAAATTTTGATGCGTTTTACTATTCATATGTCACTATTCGCGCGAGATTAGTGATGTCCCTATTATTAAATAGTGACGTATAGATGTCATTAAAGTCGCATTTTAGTGACGTTTTCTTTAATAACTCACTGTTCACACGTCACCAAATTAAGGAATTTTGGTAGTGTCTTAGCCTACCCCTTAATGGAAATCAGTTGTGGCAAAGACCCCCTTGTGTTCAATAATGTATTTGAAACTTAGCTTAAAAATTGTTTAGAGTATAGAGTATTTTCATTAATGTATTCATAATATTAGATATTTAAATTACAATCAAAATGAAAATAATCGAACAAAATCACAAGCGAGAAATCAATGAGAGAAAAAGATAGAGAAGCACTTTCATGAATCTAATTGGAGGGAGAAGAAAGATATGTTTGGAAAGACGGTGACTGAGAAACTTGGAACTCTGAAATTTATGTTAGAATTCGAGAGTCCCACATGGATTAAGTATAATTTTAACTACGTGTAAATAAGTTTTTCGGTACCCTTTACTTGCAAGCCAATTTTTGAGGGTAAGTTCTAGTCAAAGTTTGTATCATTTGGTATTAAACATAACTATCACGTTGAGTATGAGATTAGACCTCGTTCGTTAGGTATGAGATTTTATTTAGTAAATGTTTTAAACTGAAAAGTTATTTGTAACTCAACTAAATTTCTTAATTAATTGAGAAATGTTACTTGCTAAGTTTTTCACTCATAGCTTTGTTTCTATATTTTTTAGGTCAGAGTGATGCTTATTAGGGAGGCCGAGATCTGTAATATAGATAGATGTGGTTAATAAGTCAGCATGACATAAATTTTATTTTTTTAATTGTTATTATTATTTTTAATAAGAGCATAAGGCACATATGAAAGAGAAAACTTATGATTTTATACACTGAAGTTGTGTTTTTTTTTTTTTACCCTTGCATTTCCTCGCTTTCCTTTTTTTTTTTTTTTTTTTTGTAATAAAGATATTTTCAGACATTATTATTTATTTGCATTATATGTACTCTGTATGTTCTAAATTTATGACATTTGTGCCTCTCAGCCTATGTAATTAACAATCTAGTTCTCTTTTTAGAGCTAGGGTGTTACGTGATAAATGACTCATTAAGGCCTTGCTACTAGAAAGACCTTTTACGAACAACATACTCTCATTGGACGTCCAGTGAGTCCATAATCAGCTCATTTTAAGACTTTCATTCCATTTGAACCAAGAGAAGCTTCATCAATGATGAGTGCTAAATATTGCATATTTGAGTTCCTTAATTTACATTTGTTAATCCTTTAACCGTATTATAATCTAATGTTTTGTGTTAGTTTTGTGTTTTGTAGGTTACTAAAAGAAAAATTGCGAATTAAAGATGAAAATTGAAAAGTTTGGAAGAAAGCTAGAAAAAGAGTCATCCGAGGAAGTGGGATTGAGTGCACAACCCTGTGCTTGAGCACATCTACGCTCGAACCTAGCAGGGTTGGGCTCAAGTGCACCCACGCCCACAAGCAAGCATCAATGAACAAGCGTTGTGCTGCAGAAGGAAAATCACATGCTTGAGTGCGATTGAGCACACTGGCCATGCGATCGAGAGCACTCGTCTGACAGCTTAAGACCAGCGCCGTTTTTAGGGTTTAAAACCCTAGAAACCCCTATAAATACACTGCTAAGCCTCAAGATAAGGAGGCCTGGAGACCAAGAACGAAATTTTCACACCAGTTCTCCCTTTAGATTAGCTTTTCCTTTATTTTCATAGTTATGTGTAGTTAATTTCTCAACTAAAGTTGAGGATGAAGCATCATCAATGAAGAGCAATCATATTTCATGTAAGTTGATATTGTCCGATTTCATGGGTTTTAATATTTAAATTGTTCTACTTCAATTCAATTAGTGGGATGATTCTTGGATATCTTTTGTGATTCATGGATACATTTGATAATTTAATATAGTTTCACTTAATTGATTGCTTGAGTTATCTTTTATCAAAACATTGGATATTCATTGTATTTCGTTCTACGGATATATTTGATGATTTGGTTTAAATTGGATATCTTTTGTGATTAACGGATACATTTGATGATTTAATTTAAACTGGATATCGTTTGTAATTTGTGCAAAGAACGGATTCATCAAATAATTTAATTGACCTTTAAAGCATAGTAGAACATACAATAGATTTTTATTGTAAGAACTTCGGATGATATTGATGAATATGAAATATGTTGCTATGATTTGGTGAGTGTAAATTCTAAAACTTTAATGCTTTCTTAGTTGATTAATTTTATCTTATTTAGTTTATGTTTTAGTTTCAAAACCAAAAATCAAATCTTTTTCGGAACTAGGTTAGGATTTATTTAGTTTAGATATAAATTTTGTTTTCATAAACACAATTCCCTGTGGGTTCGACCTCGCACTTGGATCCCTATATTACAAAATAATTTGTGCACTTGCAAGTACATTAAAATTTCACAACAATCCAAAAATAGGCCCAATACAAGTTTTCAGTATTTCTAAAAGCCTCTTCATTATTGCTAAACGGTATGTTGGAAGCCTTTTTATTACTATTGAACGCTCCTCCATCAAAGTCACCGTGTCCCTTAAAGAAGTCAAAATTATACTAGTGTAGGTTCAAATCTAACAACATAGAAAGATTCACGTTGATAGCAGTAAAACAGAGATTTCTTGTAAGAATCCACCTATTCATGGCTTATTTTAGCTTGCAACTGAGATTTCTTCAACAAAAAACCACAGCTGGTTCAGTCGCTCTGCCATTAGACCATGAGCAAGCATTGTGTGGCTTGGCACAATGAGTGGGTTATAAAAAAATCAGACATGAAGGTGATATGTAGCAAGTTGAATGGTTAAACCTTAACTTTGTTTCTTGAGCCTTAACAAGTCACCCTTTGGTGTATTTTCAACCATTAATTTACCTTCAGACTCTAAAGCAACTTACATGTTTGGGGCAGTTAGACTATATGTGAGAAACCCAACTTCCAAAAAAAAAATAATAATAATAATATTTCTCACCTACCCACTTGAATGCGCATTGCCCAAGATAAATAGGTTGTTTGACATCACTCTTTTCCCTCCTTTTTGTTTCATTGTTGGAAGAGAGGTTTACTGTTACGTGCCTACTTAATGTGGGATGGAAAATAGCGTAAAAAGATAGATTTAGGGTGATTCGAGGACCATGGGACAAACTGAGTTTACTAATATAATTCTCCCATTACTTTCATTCTTCAAATAATGAGTTATATAAACTTACAAGACCAAATAGAAACATAGTTGAAAGACAACTCTTAGAGATACGTATGACATCTTCTAATCCCCTAAAGAAGACTTCTAATACTATTAATGATAGACTCTAAAAATAAATAATAACTAAATAACAAAGACATTGTATATTTGCTAGTGGGACTCTTCTTCTCATCCATCTAGTACGTAACATTTACTCTCTTATATAAGAAGAATAAAACCAAGCTTTAGAGGATAGTGAACAATACAACCCATCATAATGTATTCATACCATTAAAAAAAAAAAGAAAAATCATCATAGACAAAGAACATCTTGCTCCTTCATATTATCCATGGAAACTCTATGTCCTTCTCTTATTCTCTCTTTTATTGGACGGGCACTTTCCAAACATATAATGGAGATTAGTCCAAACTTCCAAGCTAGCATACAGAGGGAGAGAGTTAGAGAGAGTTTCTCATTTCATCTATTTCATCCTAAGATGATTTCCAACATGGAAAAATCTAGAAAATAAACACCTCAACCAAAGCTGGACAGAAAACTCGTCTAACTATAAACAACTCCTTAATTTTTCCATCATGCATGTCTCAACATTTCAAAGGTTCAACCATTATTGATTTAAGGTTATGCTACCCATTGTTGCAATACCATATGGTCACATTCTTTTTGCCTTAATCAACTCCCAATTCTCCATTTTATGAGTTAGGTTTTACAAATTAGCCTTATTCGATGTGCAAAACTTTGCTTGTAACCTTTTTCATCTTCCCATTGCTCTTGGAAAAGCATTGGATGTGTTTACAGAAGTGTTTTACAATGTTTTGGCACTTGGACATCATCCGGACATCTCTTGGGCATCACTTGGAAATGATTGGGTCACTTGGGAATGAAATTCCCATTACTTGGGCATCATGATAGGACACATGATGAGAAAACAGTAAGTTACTGCCCAATTCCCATCATAACAGAGCTGAGTTTCTGTTAGGACGAGGCTGGTTTCTGCAGAAAGTTGGAAGCCATTTTTGACCTAGCAAACGTTTGATTTTGAAGAAGCCCATTAGAGGCCAAGCAAACGTTTGGTTCTTGCCAACCAAAGTTGTAGATTAGAGAAAGAGCTTTCCAGAGCCATTGAGTTTGCGTCATTTGGAGCTCGAGTGAAAATGTTATGGCCAAAATACCCTAACTGGTTTTTTATTGTCATTCCCTGTTTTCTCGTCAGATGGAGCGTCAGGACGGGACATATGACGGGGATATGTCATTTGTTCTTCCCGTCATAACGGAACTGCTTTCCCGTTAGGATGTGAAGTTTTTAGATCTAATATTTTGTTCAACCCGTCTTAACGAGCAATGTATCCCGTTAGGACATGAAGACTAAAATGTTTCTCCCATAAAAGGATTTTCCTGTCATTGTTCACTGCAGACTTTTTGGTAGAAATTTTCTCTATGCAGTCTCAAAAGTTCTCTTCGAGCGCTATGTCTCAGGAGTTGTTTATTCAAGAGAGGACGTGATAAAGCTTCAGGCTATCCGTTGCTCTTGATTGGCGTTTTGCTTGATCATTCAAATACACAAAGATTGTTGGTTTTGGTTACTTGAAGAAAGAAGTCTACCAAAGGGTCGGTGAGGAAATGCACTTTGTGAAGATGGTCAGGATGGAGACTAGCTAGGACCTTGTTGTTCTTACTAAGTCTAGAAGTCCTCCAGGGTTGTGAGTATCGTCTAGTTTGTAGCTCTAAATCTTCATATAGTGATTTCTCGGGTTTGGCTGCCCAGGAGTGGTTTTTCCCTTTGATTGGTTCAAAGGGTTTTCTACTAAGGTCCTCCAGGGTTGTGAGTATCGTCTAGTTTGTAGCTCTAAATCTTCATATAGTGATTTCTCGGGTTTGGCTGCCCAGTAGTGGTTTTTCCCTTTGATTGGTTCAAAGGGTTTTCTACTTAGTCAACAAATCTTGTGTTGTGATTGTATGAATGTTTCTATATGTGTGATTATTTTAATATTGAGCATAGCTTTTTAATTTGCTTATCTAATTTGCTTATGCGTTTGTTTTGAGGGTAGAACACGATCCTTGTATTCTATCAATTGGTATCAGAGCGGGTTCACTCATGTTTGGACTAACGTCTTGAGTGTGTTTCTTAACCCACTTTTGTTATGGGATCTTCTTGATCTTATGTGCGTTCTCTGTGTAAGAGAAACAGTAAGATCAAGAAAGATGAAGATTATTTGAAGAGTGATAAAAGTCTAGTGTGGATAACACACTTGACCATAGTGAGTCATCTCATGATGATTTTGAAAATGAGAGGAACTTTCGAGCAGACTACATTGACCTTTTTAATTTTTGCATGAAATTACAAAAGTTGAATATTTTATTTGATAAAATGCTTAAGGTGGCTGAGCATGAAAATGAAACTTTGTTAGTTAAATTTTATGATTCACATGCTTTGATTGATGCTTTAAAGTCTGATAATTCAATGCTTCTGGATAGGGTTAAATTTCTTGAGAATGAATTGATAGATTCTAAAGAATTCTTACTTGTTGAATTATTTGATTCACATTTCTTGCTTGGGTTCTTAACTTCTGAAAATACTAGGTTGAATGAGAATGTTAACTCCCTTGAAAAAAAGCTTGTTGAAATATCACACATTGAGTTGGTTGGGGAGACTAGTCTCCAAGAAGCCTATAATCAACTTCTCATGAAGTTGAAGAAAGTTGAGATTAAAAAAGAATCTTTGGTGGTTAAATTGTATGATGTTGATGTTGTTAATGATTCCTTCATACATGAGAACTCGATGCTTGTAGATAAAGTTAAATCTCTTGAACATGTTTACATATATGAATTGTGTAGCTCTTCTAATGTTAATTTTGATTGCATCTTGGGTTCCAAGAAAATATTTGAAAACAAGTGTGAGCTTGATTCTGTTAAAATTGCTTCCACTCTGAAAACCACACTTGTCAAGGAAAAATGATTTTTTTTCCTCCTCCATGTGTTGATGACATTTGCCATCCTATTGTGAATATGAGGAAAAGGGTTAATATTGACCCTTGTGTGACAAAATCTAAGTCTAGGTATGTCCCTCCTCATAGGAGACAAACTTATCAAAAGTTTATTCCCACTTGCCATCACTATGGTAAAGTTGGTCATATTCGACCAAATTGTTTATTGTTGAGGCCCCCTACAGTTATTAAAGGTCCTAGTCCTTGTTCTATAAAATTGAATAAGGGGAAGAGAGTCTTAGAGTCGATTGGACCTAAGGTTGTAGGCCAAGGGAAAAATGTTTGGATTCCCTTAAAGTCTAAGGTTGAGGGTGTTGATCCTCCTAAGAGACAACCTCCTCCAAGGTTTGTCCCTACGTGCCACCAATGTTGCAAAGTGGGTCACATTAGAGCTCATTGTCATTTGCTTAGGTCTAAGAGACTTAAGAAAGAGACCATTCCACCTAGGACGGATTTGGAGACTCTTCTCTCAGTGATGAGAGATGTATTCCTTAGGTTGGATAAGTTGGAAGGTAGTTGGACTATTCCTATGAGGAAAAGGTATAAGTCTAAGAAAGTGGAAATCATCTCTCAACCATTGAGAGGGAGTGATAGAATCTGTACCTAGGGTAGGTGGTTTGGGCATGCCTAGGGTTGAGCTTTATGCATTTGTTCATGCATCCTAGGACATGTATTTTTATTTTCTTTGCATGCATTTTATTGTAGTTTGAGTTGAGTCTTTTGTTCGCATTGCATTTGTTTGTGTGTGTTTATTTTTGTGAAAGAAAATGAGAGAAGACCTTGTTTCTTTAAATGCACTTTAAAGCTTTCAAATTTCCTCTTGTCATTCATTGATTGGTTCATTTATCATGTCATAGTGTGTACCTTCTTATCATGTCAAATTGACCCCGCAAGTCGAACCTGAGGCTTAAATTTTCGTGACATCATATCTTTTTATTATAAGCAAAATATGATCAAAGATCAAATGTTTATCAAAATTTTGACTAAACATATACTTAGAAATTTGCTTTTAAAGTCTTTATAGAAAGAACCAGTGTCAAATTATTGCGGAAAAATGTGAAACACCTACAGGATATAAATTGTAAAACTTTCCTTGGACAATTGAAGAGGAATGGGTGTGTGACTTTTTGTTGAAACCTGGGGAAAAAGGTGACCTTTGTTCTAAAGGATTATCTTTTTTTTTTTTAATGAGATGTGTTTACTTCCTTACTTATGTAAGTTTATGTCTTCGCTTGTGGGATTTGTCACACACAACACTTGACATGCCTTAGCCTTTGCATTTATACAATTGCATTGAATCTATTGATAATCCATCGTGTTTGTGAAATTTTGTGCATTTTGGTTCATATTGTCATGATGATTGGTGCTCTTTTTCTTATAATTGTCATAAGTTTGATTTTGAGTATCTTTAAAAATGGCATGTGCATTTTTTATGAAAAGTAAGAAAGTTGTTTTTAGAAACATATTTGAGAAGTGTCTCTCCTCAATTTTGGTCCTTCTTTCTCAAAACGATTTATTGGTGTTACAAAACCTTTTTGTTGATTACGTGTTTCTTTGTGCATGCATTTAGAGTTGTCATCATATTTTGCATCTCTCTTCATGCTTTTTAAGTTTTAGGTTTGCATTTTTGGATTTCCTAAGAGTTACAAACTCAATCTTGAAGACTTGATGATCGTTAGTTCTCTTATTCTTGAGTTTGTATTCTTTGGACCATTACATTCTAGAAGTTGCTACTGTGCATTAGGTTTTCAATGTCATTAACTTAGGTTTTGGACTTTTTATGTGATTTATGTGTTGAACTTCATTGAGCCTTCATTCTAGTGCAACACATACTTCATATGCTTTCATTCATTGATCATTTCATTTACATGCATTCCTTCCTAGGATTGGTGAGTGTGTTTAAGGTTGAGAGGTTGTCACACATAGGATTGTCTTAACCTTAGTTGTGGTTGTCCACACACATGTACTCTTGTGGTGTGTGCATCACCTTGCTTAGGTGATTGAATTATGTTATGATTGCAATGTGTTGTGTCTTTGCATGCCTCTAATTTTGTTTATCCTTATTTCCTGTTGCATGTTTGTTTTTCCATTGATGATGTTGTTGAAACTTGGATAAACTTAGGGTTATTCTGTTTCAAATATTTGGCTTCTTTGTCTTGTGGACTTGAATAAATTGGGTGCTCCGTAATTCACATGGTCACGTGTTTCAGAAGTAGGGATGGTTTTTTATTTTCTTGACTCACATATTTGGTGCTCTTCTTTGAAATAGTATTTGGGGGAATTTAGGATTCATGGTTTTTGATTGTGAATTTTTACAAATCTTAACATGTTTAGGTTTTTTTGTTTTTTTTTTTCTTGCATTTACACATGAGTGGTGTCTTGATAGCATGTTATGCTGATTACTTGTTTCTCCCATTACATATTTTCGTAACATGTGAAATTGATGTCAATTGCCTTTTGATTATGTTGAGAGATTGCAATTGATCATTCACATGCTATGATTGTGAGTCTGTGCATTTTTTATTCAAATGTGCTTGAGATCTGCAAGTGCCAAGTTGGCTGTTGTCATATTCTTTGTCTTCGTTTTCACAATTAGTTGGATGACTTGAATTGAGCATTTGAATAAAATGTGTTTCTTTGAACCTGCTTGCATTTTTCATGTGCATAAGTTGAGCCTACCATGCCCTTATGTTTGTGTTGTGTGCTCATAATGTTTATATTCCCTTTCCAAGGATACAAGTGACGCCACTTGAGTTCCTCCCTTAGCTTTTATGACAAAATGAGGAGAATGTGGTTTGTTGGAACACTTGTTAGGGAGAGGTTGCTTATGTTAAGGGGAGTTAACATTAGAGTTGGGTTTCTTTTGTGATATCTTTCATATCTCTTGTATTCTTTGACATATTTTATGAGATACTTTGGCACTAAATGTTTCATGACACATGCTTGTTTATCTGCCATTCTTCGCACTAAATATGTCGTTGTTATTGTTGTTTTGTTCTCTTTCCTCTTGTCCTATCAATTGAGTTACTGATATGGAGAGCATGTATTCCTTTATATATCCATTTATCCATTCTGACAAAAAAGGGGAGAAGTTGTTAGTTTTGAGGAGTAGACTTTGGTGGTTATGGGGGGGTTGAATAAATGATATCCATGTTTGGTGTCATTATTCATTTTTATTCTCCATATATTTAATGAGTTTCTTTAGTGTTTCCAAAGAATAGGTATAATGCATATCTTCGATCTTGGAAAAGCATATGTTTAATGAGTTAGTTTGCTTGTAACCTTTTCATCTTCCCAATGCTCTTGGAAAAGCAATGGATGTGTTTACGGAAGTGACACCCAGACATCACTCAGACATCTCTTGGGCATCACTTGGAAGTGATTGGGTCACTTGGGAATGAAATTCCCATCCTTGGGGTGTCATGGAGGGACACATGAGGAGAAAACCATAAGTTACTGTCCAATTCCCGTCATAACGGAGCTGAATTCTCATTAGGACGTAGCTGGTTTCTACAGAATGTTGGAAGCCCTTTTTGACCTAGAAAACCTCTAATTTTGAAGAAGCCTATTAGAGAAAAAGTTGTATATCAGGGAAAGAGCTTTCCAGAGCCATTTAGTTTGCATCATTTGAAGCTCGAGTGAAAACGTTATGGCCAAAATACCCTGGCTGGTTTTTTATTGTCACTCAATGTTTTCTCGTCAGATGGAGCATCAGAACGGGACATGTGACGGAGATGTGTCATTTGTTCTTCCCATCATAATGGAACTACTTTCCCGTCAGTACGTGGATTTTTTAGATCTATTATTTTATTCATCCCGTCTTAACGAGAAATGTAACCCGATAGGACATGAAAACTAAAATGTTTCTCCTATAAAAGGATTTTCCAGTCACTGTTCACAGCAGACTTATTGGGAGAAATTTTCTCTGTGCAATCTCAAAAGTTCTCTTCAAGAGTTGTGTCTCGAGAGTTGTTTGTTCAAAAGAGGACGTGATAAAGCTTCGGGCTGTCCTTTGCTCTTGATTGGAGTTTTGCTTGATTGTTCAAAGACACAAAGATTGTCGGTTTTGGTTACTTAAAGAACGAAATCTACCGAAGGGTCGGTGAGGAAATGCACTCCATGAAGATAGTTAGGATGGAGACAAGCTAGGAGCTTGTTGTTCTTACCAAGTTTAGAGGTCCTCTAAGGTTGTGAGTATCGTCTAGTCTGTAACTCTTAATCTTCATATAATGATTTCCAGAGCTTGGCTAATCCGGAGTGGTTTTTCCCTTTGATTGGTTCAAAGGGTTCCACTTCGTCAACAAATTTTGTGTTCTGGTTGTCTGAATGATTCTATATCTATGACTGTTTTAATATTGAGAATAGCTTTTGATGTGTGCCAAATATTGCATTTTTGGACCCCTTAAATTACTTTTGTTAATCCTTTAGCTGTCTAATTATCTGATTTCTGGGTTAGTTTTGTGTCTTTAGTGTTTTGTAGGTTGCTGGGAAAACTACGGGATTTATGTGAAAGTTGCATGCTTTGGAGAAGTTGCCAACGGACTTACGATCGAGCGCAGGATACTACGTTCGAGAGCACTTGCGCTCAAGCGCAGCACCCTATGATCGAGCGCAAACACGCCCAGTCCAAAGACCATTACGCGCACATGCTTGCGCCGCAGAGAGGAATTGATGCTCGAGTGCGCTCAAGCACACCAAGTGTGCGATCGAGCCCACTTGTCCGATTGGCAACGACTTTTATTCTAATTCAACTTGTAAACCATAGTTTTAGGCCTATAAATAGATAATTCTCAAATCAGTTTAGGGAGGCTGCGAATTTTGACATTTCAGTGGAGAAAGAAGAGAGTTTTAGGGTTTCCTAGCTTTTGGATATCAACTTTGTGATTCAATATTTGTAAGTACTCAATTTTCTATGATGAATTCAATGAATTCCGTTTTGTCTTTCAGTACCATGAGAGGCTAAACCTTCAATTAAGGTTGAAGATGAAGCCTCATTTATGATTAGCAACTTTGTTTCATGTATATAGTGTTTCCCAATTTAATGGTTTAATTGTCCTATTGTTTTACTTCTAATCAATCGGATTGAATAATTCTTGGATATCTTTTGTGATTTAAGGATACACTTGATGATTCAAGATGATTCAATACAATTGATTGCTTCGTTTTCTTTGTTAAAAGTTAGATTTCCCATATTATTTATTCTCTGGATACAATTGATGTTTTGATAAAATTGAATATTTTCTTGTGATTTACGGATACATTTAATGATTTGATTAAATATTGGATTTCTTTTATAATTTGGGTTATGAATGGATATATGGGATGTTTTGATTAGTTCGTTGAAGCAATTGTAAAACAAACCTTTTTTTTTTGATAAGTAGCAATTGTAAAACAAACCTAAGATTTACATGTGAGAACGTTGGGGAATATTATAGATCATGGAACTATATTGTTATGAATTTGTGAGTGCAAATTCTAAAACCCTAGTGCTTCATCATTAGATTATATTCATTTTAAATTGCTTATGCCTTTGATTTTTCATTCAAACAATAATCTCTCAAAATTTGGAACTAGGTCAGGGTTCAATTAATTTAGATTTAACATCGCTTTCAAGAACGCAATTCCCTGTGGAATCGACCTCGCACTTGCAATCCATTAACTACAATTGATTCGTGCACTTGCGAGTATTATAATTTGACACAACAAGTTTTTGGCGCTGTTGCGGGGGAATTGTTCAATTTTTTAATTGAATTTATGTCTAAATTGATTTTATCTTTCTACTAGTTATAATTAGGATTTTATTTTTCTGCAATTTTTATTCTTGTTTCTAAGAAAAAAAAACAAAAAGAATAGATTTTTTTAGTTTCTGTTTTACAGCTCCGGATCGCATCTACTCTTGCTAGTGCTATCGATCGCAGCCCTGCTATGCTTGAGTGCACTCGCGGCCAGAACAATTGGCTTGTGTGCACCTGTGCACGACCATCAGCTCGATCGCACCTACAGATCAGAGCACCTGAGCTTGATCCCATATCACTTAGGCTCGAGCGCACCTACTCAGTGAGCAGCACCTGCAGCAATTTCGTAGATTTTATCCATTTTTTTGGTCATTTTTCGTGAGTTTTTGTTTCTGTTTGCATTAATTTCTTTTTGCAATTGTGTTTAGTTAATTTAGTTCAATTCAGTTTAGTTTTTAGTTTGCTAGTACCTATTTGCATACTCAGTCGTAGATCTTTAAATATGGAGCTCACCACGTTTGATCCCAAGATTGAAAAACCGGTGAGAGAGAATCTAAGACAGCCGGCAAACTCACCTATCAATTCTCAAAGTTCTGAGTCTGATTCGGAAAAGTCTGCTAAGATGGGAGAACAACATCCAACCAGATCCCTCAGGCAATTGTTTGCACCTACTATTACCAACACACCATCATGTATAGTGCTGCCGGCTACCAATGGCACTCACTTCGATTTGAAGCCGACTGTGATCAATTCTCTTCCTTCATTTAATGGGTTAGAGAACGAAGATCCATCTGTTCATGTGAGGTCCTTCTTGGATATGTGCGACTTTGTTAATGTGCAAAATGTCCCGGTAGAATCGATGCGTCTTCGACTATTTCCTTTTTCCTTACATGATAGGGCGAAATCTTGGCTACTCAACAATAGGCCTGGATCCATCACCTCTTGGGAAATGCTGCAAAGCAAATTTTACAATAAATTCTTCCCAATCTCCAAAATCAATGATCTATGTCAACAGATCACCAATTTCAGGCAGAAAGAGGAGGAGAGATTCACCAATAGCTGGGAAAAGTTTAAAAAGCTTACTATGAAGTGCCCACCCTATGATTTTGAGAATGAAACGATAGTTCAATATTTCTACAGGGGATTGACGCCAACGGAGCGAAACTCGCTTGAGTCTATGAATGGTGGAGAATTATTAAATCTTATAGGCGATGAAGCCTATAAAACTTTAGATGAAATGTCCGAACGCACACAACAATGGGATTTTTAAAATAGTTGGGATAGATAACTTCCTGCTCCCAAGACGAGAGGCCTCTACGAGGTGAAGAACAGTGCTGAGATAAGGAAGGAACTTAAGGATCTTAGTAGTCAGTTTGATACTATGGTCCTAAACAAACCAATGAATGCAGCGGATACTTACCAAGTTGACGTATGCGGGCTATGTGCCAATTCAATACACTTCACTCAAAACTGCCCAACTCTATCAACAGAATACCCGACGGAGCAAGTCAATGCTTTCAATGAGTACAGAAAGCCCACAAGTGGACCTTTTGCTAAGCCTTACAATCTAGGGTGGTAGAATCTCCCCAATTTTTCTTGCAAGCAAAATCAGCCCCTGAACCAAGGAAGTACATCTACTTAGACTCAGAATCAATTCCGGCCATCTTACCAAGCCCAACCACCTTCTTATCAGTCCACCACTCTAGTGCCACAGCCTGCACTATAGTCATCACTGGAAGACATGACGAAAGCATTCATGCAATCAACTGACAAAAACATGCAGGAGATGAACAGACTCAACTCCCAAACAATACAAGAGCTGAAGAACTCCACCATACCAAATAGTAGAGACATACAAGAGCTTAAGAATTCCACTATGGAGTTAAAAGGTTTCTCCCAAGTCAACACTCAAGCTATTACCAAGATGGAAGGGCAAATTGGCCAACTAGCCAATCAAGTGGGGGAAAGAGAAAGAAGAATGTTCCCAAGTCAACCTGTGCCTAACCCAAAAGGGCAATTTGTTATTGGAAATTCTTCCACCTCTACTCATGGACAGGAGCATTTGCAAGCCATCACCATTTTGAGGTCAGGCAAACAAATGGATAATCAAATGGTCATGCCTAAAGAGGCAACTGGAGCTACAAATGAGAAGGAAAGCATGGACAAGCCTGCAGGAGATGCTAGATCCGACACTGCCATTCCGATTACTGTGGATCAGCCCAGAAAGTACGTTCCCAAAGCTTCCTATCCAGAGAGACTGATGGCGTCAAAGAAAAGCTCGAAGTTTGATGACATTTTGGAAGTGTTCAAGCAAGTGCAGATCAACATTCCATTCCTAGATGCCATCCCGCAAGTGCCTTCTTATGCCAAATTTCTAAAGGATTTGGTCACAATCAATAGGAAGACGAAGGTCTCCAAGAAAGCTTTCCTGGCTGAGTAGGTCAACTCTATTTTGCAATACAAGATGCCTGTCAAGTATAAGGCCCCTAGATGTCCTACCATTGATTGCAAGATTGGTGACAACCGAGTTGAAAAAGCTCTGTTGGATTTGGGGGCTAGTGTAAATCTCCTGCCATATTCAGTATATGTTTAGCTCAAATTGGGAGAGCTGAAATCTACTTCAATTACACTTTAGATGGCTTATAGATCTGTGAAGGTCCCGAGGGGAATCATTGAAGACGTTCTGATCAAAGTTGATAAGTTCTACTACCCTGTAGACTTCATCATCTTAGATACAGAGCAGGCGGTAAATACGGAGATTCAAGCTCCAATCATATTAGGGCATCCTTTTTTAGCTACGGCTAATGCCTTAATCAACTACAGAACTGGAGTCATGAAGATATCTTTTGAGAACATGACAGTGGAGCTGAAGATCTTTGATATCAGCAGGCAGCCATTTGAGTATGAGGAGATTAAAAGCACATGCTTGATTGAGGAGATAGTAGAGAAAACTGTCAATGAACGGAATATTGAAGACCCCTTGGGAGAATGCCTTATTGCACTGGGAGGTGACTTGGACCTGGATACATTATTAGAACAAGCTGACGCCTTAGTAGACTCAATTCCTGAGATAGAGACTAAGACTGGAGAAATCAATAAGACATCATCCCCAGATCCTTCTTCATTAGCAGTTGAGCCTGTCAAGCAAGAGTTGAAGCCGTTACTAGACACCCTGAAGTACAAGTTTCTGGATCCTACTGAATCTCTGCTAGTGATCATTGCTTCCGACTTGGATAACGATCAAGAACAAAAGCTGCTAGATGTCTTGAGAGAGCATAAAGAAGCCATAGAGTGGTCTATTGAAGACATAAATGGAATCAGCCCAGCAGTAGTGATGCATAAGATTCACCTACAAGAAAATGCTAAAACCTCTCATGAGCCACAAAGACAGTTGAATCTGGCCATGCAAGAGGTAGTCCGAGTTGAGGTGATCAATCTCCTGGATGCGGGAATCATATATCCGATTTCTAACAGCAAATGGGTGAGTCACATCCATGTGGTGCCCAAAAAGTTAGGGATTATGGTGATCAAGAACAAGGACAATGAGTTGGTCCCAACTCGTGTGCAGTTAAGATGGAGAGTGTGCATCAACTATAGAAAGCTAAATTCTATAACAAGGAAAGACCACTTTCCTTTACCTTTCATTGAACTGATGGTGGAGAGATTGGCTGGCCATGATTACTACTGCTTCCTTGATGGCTACTCAGGCTACAACCAAATTCCACTGGACCCCGAAGACCAAGAAAAGACTACTTTCACTTGTCCTATCGGTACATTTGCCTATCGCCGTATGCTGTTTGGTTGTGCAATGCACCTGCTACTTTTCAGCGGTGCATGATCAGCATCTTTTTAGATATGGTTGAACATCACTTGGAGATATTCATGGATGACTTCTTAGTCTATGGTTCGTCATTTAAGGAGTGTCTGCATCATCTCACCTTGGTGTTGTTACGGTGTAAGGAGAAGAATCTGGTTTTGAATTAGGAGAAATGCCACTTCATGGTGAAACAAGGAATTGTTTTGGGGCATGTTATTTCGCACAAAGGTATCGAGGTTGACAAAGCTAAGGTCGATCTGATCTCCAACCTTCCACCCCCGCGGACAGTAAAAGAGATTCTATCATTTCTGGGACATGCTGGGTTCTATAGAAGATTCATCAAGGACTTCAGTAAGATAGCAAGACCTTTATGTAACTTATTGGCAAAAGATGTTCCTTTTGACTTTAATGATAAGTGCCAGACAGCCTTTTAGATTTTAAAGAAGACCTTAACCTCTACACCAATCATTCAACCACCTAATTGGGGAGTGCCGTTCGAGATAATGTGTGATGCATCCGATTATGCTGTGGGAGCTGTGTTGGGGCAGAGAGTGGAGAAGCTTCCTCATGTCATATATTATGTCAGAAGGACCCTGAATGATGCACAACTCAACTACTACACCACTGAAAAGGAGTTGTTAGCTGTGGTGTTTGCTTTGGATAAGTTTAGATCTTAATTGCTAGGATCTAAAGTCTTAGTCTACTCGGATCATGCTGCTCTAAAATATCTTTTGTCAAAGAAAGATGCTAAATCTCGTCTCATCTAGTGGATTTTGTTGTTGCAAGAGTTTGATATTGAAATTCGAGACAAGAAGGGTTCCAAGAATGTGGTAGCTGACCACTCATACAGCTGGTTATGGACTTCAATGAAGATGTTGTGCCTATTGCTGAGACATTCCCTGATGAACAACTTATACACATCTCTCAAACTCCTGCACCGTGATTCGCAAACATTGTGAACTACCTCGTCACCACCCAGATGCCATCACATTGGACCAGGCAAGACAGATCAAAATTCTTGGCTGGGGCAAAGTACTTCTTTTGGGATGATCCGTATCTATTCAAATATTGCACAGATCAGATTATAAGGAGATGCATTCCTGAGAGTAACCAGCAAAATGTCCTCTCTTTTTGTCATGATCATGCATGTGGAGGTCACTTCAATTCTAAAAAGACCATGTCGAAGATTCTTCAAAGTGGATTCTATTGGCCCTCCATCTTTCTTGATGCCCATGCCTACTGTTCAGCCTGTGATAGATGCCAGAAGTTAGGGAATATTGGAAGAAGGAATATGATGCCACTAAACCCGATCCTTATTGTGGAGCTTTTTGATGTTTGGAGCATCGATTTCATAGGACCCTTCCCTAATTATTGTGGGTACCTCTTCATCCTTGTGGCGGTAGATTACGTTTTCAAGTGAGTGGAGGCCATTGTATGCAAGACTAATGATTATAGAGTCGTGCTGCAATTTTTGAAGGAAAATGTGTTTGCACATTTTGGGACACCACGTGCCATCGTCAATGATGGGGGGATGTATTTCTGCAACCGATTTTTTAAGCAACTCATGAAGAAATGCATCCCCCTAGCAACCGATTTTTAAGCAACTCATGAATAAATATGGCATAACTCATAAAGTTGCAACTCCCTACCAACCTCAGACAAGTGGGCAAGTTGAAATATCCAACAAAGAAATCAAGAGGATATTAGAGAAGACGGTGAACCTGACAAGGAAGGATTGGTCTCTTCGACTCAATGACGCTTTGTGGGCATACAGGACTGCATTGAAGACTCCGATTGGCATGTCTCCCTACCGACCCATGTATGGCAAGGCTTGCCACCTTCTTGTGGAATTGGAGCACCGGGCTTCTTGGGCTATCAAGCAACTGAATTTCAGTCTCACCAAGGCTGGCGATCAAAGGAAGCTACAGCTCAATGAATTAGAAGAATTGAGGAATGATGCCTACAACTGCGCCTAGTGGTACAAAGCTCAGATAAAGAAGACTCATGACCAAAACATTTTGAGAAGATCGTTTAAAGTTGGTCAGAAAGTCCTCTTTTACAACTCACGTCTACATCTGTTTCCAAGGAAGCTCAAATCCCGATGGACTGGACCATTCATAGTGCGTGCAATTGCTACTCATGGAGCCATCGAGATCGAGAATCCCAAGAATGGAAGTAATCTCAAGGTCAATGGTCAGCGGTTGAAGCCATTCTTGGAACTAGAGATTCCAGAGATTGAGGAATTGCCCTTGGAGGACCCTACGTCTTCTACTTAATCATCTGCGGTGAAAAGTCTGGCAGAAGATTGTAAACTTAACGCTTTTGGGAGGCACCCCTCTTTCCTTTTATTTTTTTTGTCACTTCTTTTTGTTTTGTTTATGATTATTATTGTTGTTGTGTTTTTCAGGATGGGTGCTTTCACGAGTAAGCTTGAGGGACGTCTCTCTACTCACTCTGATTCTCTTCACCTCTTGGTATTGTATTTTTGCCCACATTAAGGGAATGTGTAATTCAAGTTTGTGGGTATGAAAAAAAAAAAAAAAAAAACACTTTGTCTGTTTATTTTAGTTCTTATTTGTTTAGTTTTATTTATCTTTTTGTGCTATATATATATATATATATCTTTTTCTTTTTTTTTTTTTTGCTATGTTGTTGTCAAGTTTGAGTTAAACTGTAACTGTGATTAGCATTTCATTAGCTTGCTTAAAGGGTTGAACATCATTATTATGTCTGATGTGGTATTTTTGTGAACAAAAATATCAATTAAAAATAATCACTCGCAATAGGACGAATCTTTGTAGGATACGGCTATATTGAGGGTGTCGAACCTCAAGGACTACAGGGGTTTAATTATCAAAATTAAAAGATCAAAGTTAACTTAATTAAAAGAGAGTGATTTGTTTGTGTGAATTTAAAGTGCATAAAATAAACGGAGATAAAGGAAGTAAATATATGAGAGAGAGAGTAGGGTATTGATTTCACCACGATCCGCACACCAATGGTAAACCATATTTAATTATAGCAATTCTTTATATGCATGTTATAAATTAAACAAGAAAATATATGAAAATAAACTCATGCAATCAATGGAATAGCATAACCCATCTTTGGTCGGCATGGATCGTCTACCTAAACTAAGGTGTAGTACGATCCGCCTTTCATAGGTATGGTCTATCTAACCCTATTGATTACATGCCAATTAAGAACCATTGTATAACCATCATTCTTATAATCACAGAAAATAAGAATGATTTGAGTTCAATAGTAGTAAAATAATTTCTAAAACAAGATAATAATTTTACTAATATTGAATTAGAATTAAAGAACAATTGCATTTAATATGAAGAGCAGAAATCAATTGTAGCAATCCTCATAGTTATACAATCAACATGCATAAATAGAAAAACTAGAAATTAATTACAATTAAACCATTGTGCTTGGAAAGGGTTACATCAATACCACAATTGGGTTTAGCTGCTCATGATCTTCTAGGCTCCACAGACAATTTACTGAAATTTTAGCTCTAACAGGCGGTGTGTCTGTTTACAATGTTTTGAGCCCTATTTATAGGGATTTGGAAAACCCTAAAACCCTAGAAATCTTCAGAAAATCGGAAGTCAGTCTCCCAGTCCAATTGGGAGACTGAAAACCAAGTTCAAGCTGGAAAAGGATTCTTGCCGTGCACTGTATGCCCGTGTGCGCTCGATCCGAGATTATGTGTGCTCGAGCACAGTGCGCTCGAGCCTAGCTGATATGCGCGCGAGCGCAGGCATGCGCTCGATCCTTGGCCGTAGACGCTCGAGTCAGATGCGCTCGACCCAGGGGTGCTGCGATCAATCCTAGATCCAAAATGCTCAAATTGTTTTCCTTTTAAGCCCAATGTCCAATGGTTTGTCAAATAAGACCTGAAACACAAAAACAAAACAAAATCAAACAAATAACAATGCTAAGGAATTAACATATGTAAATTAAGGGGCTTGAATGTGCAACATTCGGCGCTTATCAATGTCATTAGGAGTCTAAGTCCTTTGACTTATTTTTTGGTAAAAGAGATTTCGAGATAAATTTTTATGAGCACATTAGCATGTTTTCTATGAAGTATGATGTTTGAGCTTAAGCATGTTCCTTTTGAGATTTGTTGGATGATCTATTGATGATACCTTGGCTTGCAAGATATTAAAAAATAAAAAAAAATAAAAGGGAAGAAATATCTGTTGAGTTTTTCGTTGGGTAACCGGACATCTTGCCTCATTAAGCATTGAGTGTTCACGTCAAAGGGTGTGAATGTTCTAGTCTGGCTTTATAGCCTTTTTGACTTAAGTTAATAAGCCTTTAGGGATGTTCTACATCTAGTACCCTAAAGTCCTTTGGTTTTTGAGTCATTGGCCTAACACTTGTTACATGGGTCAATTAGAAAGCTTAAGGGAGTTAGACATTGCAAAGCCGGTAAAAAAGAAAGAAAAAGAAAAAGAAAATGTATATCTTGCCTTTGTTATTTCACCTTTTAGGAATTCTTACAAATTTTATGGAACCTGTCTTGAGTTTAAGTTGAAAGCTTCATGATTGTATGCTAATTTCACTTTGCACTTTTCAAAATATATGATGTCTAATTTGTCCATTTGTGAGTAATTGATTATAGATTTCCTTATGATTGTGATGATGGTATTCGTTGTTTTAAGCTTGCTTATGAGTAAGAATCATAGTTTGTGTAGAAATTCTTTATTGTTGATACCATAATGTTTCAATGTTTGTGGGGTATCATTCCTATTAAACCCTCACGAGACTTCGCTCGTCCGCTAGGGATACCTAGGGGTTCAAAAGGCTTATTGCATATGCTAAATGCAACCGTCTCTCTCACGAAAGAGGACTTATGTTTATTGCTTTCATTTTATTTTATTTTTTTTTTGTTTTGCTAAGGGACTAGCAAAAGTTAAGTTTAGGGGTGTTTGACGTGTGCCAAATATTGTATATTTAGACCCCTTAGATTAATTTTGTTAATCATTTAGCTGTGTTATTATCTGATTTCTGGGTTAGTTTTGTGTCTTTAGTATTTTGTAGGTTGCTATGGGAAAACTGCGGGATTTATGTGAAAGTTGCAAGCTTTGGAGAAGTTGCCAATAAACCTACGATTGAGCACAGGATACTATGCTCGAGCGCACCTACGCTCGAGCCCAGCGCCCCAGAATCGAGAGCAGACACGCCCAGTCCAAAGCCCATCGCGCACACATGCTTGCGCCACAGAGAGGAATTGATGCTTGAGTGCGCTCGAGTGCACCAAGTGTGCGATCGAGCGCACTTGTCCGATCTGGCAGGGAGTTTTATTCTAATTCAACTTGTAAACCCTAGTTTTAGGCCTATAAATAGATAATTCTCAGATCAGTTTAGGGAGGCTGCGAATTTCGAGATTGCAGAGGAGAAAGAATAGAGTTTTAGGGTTTCCTAGCTTTTGGATCTCAACTTTGTGATTCCATATTTGTAAGTACTCAATTTTCTATGATGAATTCAATAAATTGTGTTTTGTCTTTCAATACCATGAGAGGCTAAACCTTCAATTAAAGTTGAAGATGAAACTTCACTTATGATTAGCAACTTTGTTTCATATATATAGTGTTTCCCAATTTAATGGTTTAATTGCCCTATTGTTTTACTTTTAATCAATTGGATTGAATAATTCTTGGATATCTTTTGTGACATAAAGATACACTTGATGATTCAATACAATTGATTGTTATGGATGGATACATTGGATGTTTTGCTTAATTCGTTGAAACAATAGTAAAACAAACCTAAGATTTACATGTGAGAACTTTGGGGAATATTATAGATCATGGAACTATGTTGCTATGAATTTGTGAGTGCGGATTCTAAAACCCTAGTGCTTCGTCATTAGATTATATTCATTTTAAATTGCTTATGCCTTTGATTTTCCATTCAAACAATAATCTCTCAAAATTTAGAACTAGGTTAGGGTTCAATTAATTTAGATTTAAAATTGCTTTCAAGAACACATTTCCCTGTGGAATTGACCTCGCACTTATAATCCATTAACTACAATTAATTCGTGCACTTGCGACTATTATAATTTGACACAACAGCTTTTCAATTTGGTTATCTAAATTGCTTATGCGTTTGTTTTGCGGGTAAAACTCGATCCTCGTATTCTATCATTATGGGATTATTTTAGATTAATTTTGGTCTGAATTTCGAACTTGACTCCATTTCTAATGAACTTGGACTCAAAAGAGGTTGTCCACTCAATTTTTGACACCTAGACAACAATCGAAAAAGTGCCTCAACATAGGGCATTATCCCTAAACACCTACAATTTATAGATACCCCACATCAAGTAATTAAGGGGTCACCTCCCCTCACAGAGGAGCTTTTGACCACCCCACATCTGTGAGGGGTGTGGCCCATATATTTTTCTAATTTGTTTTTAATTTTATTATTATTTTTAATCTGAGTTTAAAATTATAATTTTATAATTACAACAAGGGATGAGTCATAAGTATGCTATGTGTTGATCAACGAATTTGGATATGATGTGGCATCTAACAACTTTCATTAATTGGCTGGACGAAGAGGACAATTTTGAAGGTATATAGCATGGATTTTCAGGACTTTTTTTATAACTGTGTTTAATTTGGTACAACTACAATCATAGGATTAATTTTTCCTTAATATATTAAAATGACATGTGTTCCAAATGCATGTGAGAATCAAATGACAGTTTAAAAGACAGGGGTGAATTTATTTTTAAGTTTCAATGAAACTTAAGCTCCATTTATTAACATTTTTTTTTCCAATCTTTTTTTTTTTTTTTTTCTTTTTTTTTTTTTCTCAAAACAAAAGCATTTGAGCTCACACATTTAATAATTTTTGACATTTAAATGTTTGAGCAGTTTTCGTTTCTCAAAACAAATTATTTGTCATTCAATAATATTATTTAGTATACTGCTATACAACTTTTATAAAACAGAATGGCATGATAATAAAAAGTCGTCCTTAAATCAAGTGCCAATTCAATAACTAATTTTACCGACACATCATTTAGTTATAGAACAATCACTGTGTGTGCGACATTGTAACTACTCGGACCCTACATAATTAAAGGAGATGTAAAAATGGTCTCCTGCTTTTTCTGTTTGAGAAATATGACAAAATATTGATTTGAACACATGCATGATCCAGGGGTCCACCATTTGCTACTGCTTGTGGTGGGTGATGAGCCCTTTTTTTTAGAAAGCACATGTATCATCTGCACGGATAATGTGCTGTCGTTTTGATTCACAGGTCCATAAAACGTGGTGGGTCAAGGCTGACAACCTTTTTTAGACACCACGTGTATCACACTTGCCCAGCAATATCTTTTCTTTTTTTTTTGGTATGGACTTGGTACTCTTAGAAGATTTATGACCTATTTTTGACATAGATTTGGGTAAGCAATGGAAAAAATATATGGTGGCTACTTTGAAGGAGTTGTGCCCTCTTAACTTTTATACAAGATGAAATAATAATAAATAAATAAATAAATTGAATGAATTATTGTTTGATGATATTATTCAAAAAACTTAAGGTTTATTTATTTATTTATTTATTTCACTAGGGTATTTGAGACTTCGCCCCAAATAGATCTTTGGAAAACCTTGCAAAATAAACCTCAGCCTTTCACCTGAGGAGGTGACTCCAAAGAATTGTTCACACAAAAAGAGAATTAAAAATATATGCAAGAGAACCAATATCATCTATATCATAACGTTTTTCAAAAAGCAACCTCTCAATTAGAAATGAAAGGAAGAAGAACCGGTTAATCAAAATTATAAATAAGAAAAAACAAATTTACAATTTTGCCTCTCAATTTTTAACTAACGGGTTCCAATCATATTGATGACAAAACATGTATTGAAATCATTAATGAAGTCCACGTAGAATGCATCATAGCAAGGTCTACGTAACCTTTTAAAGGATGCATTTCATACTAAAAAAGGAAATGTAACTTTTTAATTATATAAGTGGTGTGCATGCTTCTCAAAAAGCTTCATATATAATGCGGAGGTTGCACGCCTTCTGCCTAATGCACCGGCCAACCAACTCTTATCTTTAACTTAATTCTTAAATTTAAATTAAATGACTTTGGAGAGATCTCATAGAGAAAGATACTATGAGAGTCTCTCTTCAAGGTACATATTATGATAAAGCAGTTTTTGGTACGGTCTGATCGGTGATGAGCTGCCTGTAAAATAGTAAGTGCATCAAAGAATCTTCAACCTTCGTCAAAGACGCTCCGATGCATAAGTTAGCATTCTTATTTGAAGTGTGAATATAGTAATGAGTTAGGAGTTTTTGGAGATGGATAACTCGATCCCATTTACGTGTTGCATTTCTTTTAAACTTTTGCGTAACTATCTTCTATATAGTCGTTTCACATTTATCTGATTGTTGAGGGATAATGATCTTTCCATGTTCATGTAGTGGTTGAGAGATAATTGTCACTTAAATATTTGAGTTATTATAAAACTCTATGTAGCTGTAGTTTATCTGAATGAAATTGTTTGAGTGGGATGCATAATGAATTTTATCCCCAATATTTACATATAAGAGAAATGATACCCAGCATTCTTAAGTGTCTATTTCTTAGTATTCTTGTCTACGTGGCACATTCATATCTACTTGTTAAAATAAAAACAAAAAAAATGCTATGAGCTAAACATTTGAGAATTCTGAGTAACATTTTTCTATATATAATCTTATTCATGGTGCGTGAAAGAGAAAGGTCTTATGTATGATGATTTTGTTTCTTTTGTTTGCTTAATATTTGGGACTATTATTTTTTAAAAGATAAGTATAAGCACTATTCTGTAGTCAAATGATAACTACCCTTGATAGAAATCTAGACTTATTCAGTCATTTAATGGGTTTCTAATTCTTTCTATTAATATTTTGCAATATTCGAAGAAAAAAAAAAAAAGTATTAGGGTTTTAAAAAGACTAGCATAAAATATAATCAATTCCCCGCCACCTATTAAAAAGGTGATATAGTACGCAAATAGCTAAAAAGAATTTTTTTCTTCACTTTTGAAGAGATTTTTTTTCTTTTTAAGAAAATCAAAACACAGCTTTTGATTCAACGCTTTTATACAACATAAAGCTCGACCTTTATGAAAATTTTATTGGTTATATGCCACATTTTTAATAAGTAAGGTTTTTCAAGTCGTTTGAGGTAAAGAACGGTCTAAATTCTCATAATTTTAGAACCTAAACTTTTTTTGAAATCTTAGATAATCCTTGGATTAGGATTTTGTTAGGTGTGGGTGATTATCCAACGTTTGTCTTTGTGCATTTATGTTTTTTTTTTTTTGACCGAAAGCATTTTTATCTTTTCATTATATCTAATTAAATCTTAATGGGAGACCCGTGGAATAGAAGCATAATGCCAATGGAAGTCCTATGTGTAAACACTAGATATAAAAATTAGCATCTAGATGTCCTATGGAGATTAATTTCCTTTTCTTTTATTCTTCCTTCTAGATGCCTCTTTTTTCGGGTTGTTTCGGTTTTTAAGTGAGGGTTCAGATATGTCTGTTTTAATATGTGTCCTTTTTGTTTTTGGTACCGCTTTATGCGGCCAATTTAAGAGGACCGAAACACTTGTTTGTCCTATTTCTTACCGTTTTGTTCTTATTTTTGCACTATAGTGTTCGTATCAGGTCTATTGTTGAGGAGTCCATCTTGTTTTCAGTTTTTGTTTTTAGGATTCTCCATTCTCTTTTTTCTTTTTCTTTTTTCGATTAAGAATAGTAAGAATCCTTCCTTGTAACCATTTTTTCCAATCAATTAAAAAACATAAATAAAGAAATACATGAAATCAATTATTAATTACTACTCTATTGCTTGATGTATATTTTCAACAAATTAAAATAATGTTTCAAGCATTAACCTCCTTGGATTAAGAAATTCAACCAAAGAATTAAGTGGCAGATGATAGGGATATATATATCGCTAAAAGTGAACCTTCATAATCAATCCTCTCTCTCTCTCTCTCTCTCTCTCTCTCTATATATATATATATATATATATATAACTTTTCTAATCATATAATAAATAGATCCGGCTGCAGCTGTCAACTTTTCTAATCATATAATAAGTAGATCCGGCTGCAGCTGTCAAATATAAATGGACAGATGTAAACACATTAACTACATCATGCCCGGAAGAAAAATCAAATCGGAGAAAAAGGTGGACGCCGGCGTAATGATCGGCAGGGATTGGTGTTATTGGAACTCCCGGAGGCTTAATTGAGACATGGCTAGTGTTTTCTTTTCCTAGCTCGCTAAAAAAGAAAAATTATTTATTAGGGTGAACAAAAAGTCAACACTAAAATACTAATGCTCATCAATGACGACGTCCGAGTTGATTTTAATAATGACATATCAGGGGTGACATTTGTGGCATATAGCTGATAACATTTATAGTTGATGTTGATGAATTTAAAACTCGAAACGAGAAGTTGAGGCTAATAGCGTCTTATCAGCGCCGGCCTATTATCAGCAGACATTTGTCGCATACAGCTGATCGATAATATTTATAGTTGAAGTTGATGAATTTAGAACTCGAAACGAGAAGTTGAGGCTAATAGCGTCTTATCAGCGTCGGCCTATTATCCGCAGACATTTGTCACATACAGCTGATAATATTTATAGTTGAAGTTGATGAATTTAGAACTCGAAACGAGAAGTTGAGGCTAATAGCGTCTTATCAGCGTCGGCCTATTATCTGCAGACATTTGTCACATACAGCTGATAATATTTATAGTTGAAGTTGATGAATTTAGAACTCAAAACGAGAAGTTTAGGCTAATAGCGTCTTATCAGCGTCGGCCTTTTATCAGCATTGACTCTTGAATCGAGGCTAGAAAACTGAATTTTTTTGTTTTTTTTTTTGGGAGGGCTGCGTTTATTTGCCAACCTAAGTTACAAATATTCAAAACTATATTTCATGTGGATTATCAACAATGAATTTTTGGATGTAGAAAAATCAAAATTAGAAAACCCACCGCATTAGAAAGAGAAATGCTAACAAATCCCAAATTCAAAACCGGTATAAGCATTACCATGAATGTTACATATCCATTATTAACAACTTATCAAAAAAAAAAAAAAACATATCCATTAACAACCAAAGTGGGTAGAAAAGCCAACTAGTTGTTGGGCTATCTTTTGGTGTTAAAAGAGATGTTATTTGTCTCCAAGATGTAGCTTAATCGGCTGGGACCACGTCTAATGAAGCGAAGGTCATTAGTTCGAATTCTCATCCTCCTTTTGTGCGAACATGTCAAAAAAAAAAAAAAAAAAGATGTTATTCTTTCATTGATTTGCCTATTTCCTTAATAAGTAAGCTCGAAAAAATTATAGTAATACTTCGAATTAATTATCAATTAATTAATTTTAAGAACATTACACCATTAATAGGGTTGAGGCGCTATACATAGCTCCCCATTAGATGCTTTGATGCATCATATTACTTGTTCACAATCTGAGTAAGTCAGACTCTCTCAAGAAAATCTCTTCTAGATAAAAAGAATTGCAGCCAAAGGAGGAGGCACACTAAACTTCCATCCAGGGAAGTTTTTAGAAACAACTGCAATAATGGTATCACTAAAAGGGTGTATATATATATTCTAACGCTTGGAATAGTTATTCTCATGGCCCATAAGAGAATGACTATTCTTTAAATTGATTGAAAAGCCTCATGAGCCATGAGAATGGCTATTATAAGGCTATTTCATTCCACATTCTTTCATTTCTATTAAAATCTTTGTTTTTTTTTTTTTTTTTTTTTTTTCTAATAGAATAATCATTCCGCGTGCCAAACGTATAACCTAAGATCACTAAGAATTGCAACTACAACAACTTCTTGGGCAAGATTAACATGGACTTAAGTTGCATGCATATTCGATTCTCCTCCATCTCCCACCTCTTATTTTCTTCTTACATACTAAATAAAATATAAAATTTTATATTTTGAAAAAACTTGATGAAATAGAATATCAAAAAGTAACAAGAAAGAGAGAGGAATAAGGAGATTCTAAAAATAAAAATAAAGTAATAAAATATACTCTTTATAGGGCAAGTCGGGGACCATAAATCTTTGATGTCCATGCTA
This sequence comes from Corylus avellana, assembly GCF_901000735.1. NCBI lineage: Eukaryota > Viridiplantae > Streptophyta > Magnoliopsida > Fagales > Betulaceae > Corylus > Corylus avellana. The sequence continues at coordinate 21,507,035 of NC_081545.1, read as the reverse complement.
ATTGCAATTTGAATTGGTGAAGAACAGTGTATTATTTATGTAAGTTGGAAGAGGATGTTGAGATTCTGATGAAGCCAAGATATTCTCCCAAGTTGTTGATGCATGTAGTTGTTCGTGGGTGATTGTGTCCATAAATTGATAATGGAAATAAAACTATAAAAGAAATATTGGTCAAGGGTCTAATATTTTCAAAATCGTAAAAGCATTAATGTGGTATCATCTTAATGAAAATTCTTCATTTTAGGTTAAAATACTATAGATAGAATTGAAAAATATCAAAAAAATCAAAAAATAAAAATTTGCTTATTAAAAATAGGGAAAAGTACACATATTGCTAATGTCCCTCAAACTATTAATTGTGTCAATATTCTCCTAAACTACCAACAAAATGTCAATGTCCCCCCAAAAAAACAAAAAAATACCCTTGGTCGGACCACCCCTAGGTGTTTGGGAGTGGCTCGACCATCTCTAGGGGCAATTTTCGAATCAGCCCTTCTTCTTTTTCTTTTTTTTTCTTTCAGTTTTAGGTTTTTAGTTTTTTTTTTTTTTCGAATTTATAAGAGTATTTTTGTCTTCTTAAAATAATTTTGAAGCTTTTATTTATTTATTTATTTATTGGCCTTAAGGGGAAATTGACATTTTGTTAATAGTTTATGGGAAACATTAACACAATTAATAATTTGAGTAATACATTGACGATGAGATGATAGTTTGAAAAGAATATGTGTAATTTTTCTCCGAAGATAAAACCAACAATTACCTACTCATAACATGGGAGAACTAACTTGAAGAGAATTGTGTGCTTTTTCCTAAAAGATAAAAACCAACAATTACCTATTCAAGCATTCTTATCATGCCCACCAAATTTTAACAATCAACTTTCATTATTTCATTTAAATATTATTTTTTAAAGATTTGTTCTTTTCTTTTTTAACTATTAAAGGAGAAAAGAGAAACATAAAAGAGAAAGGGGGAGAGAGAAACTATTTTTTATTCAATTGGTTAAAATGGTGAGTTTGAAAAGTGAAAATTTAAACCACTTTTGCTAAATTACCTCGCTAAAATAATCACAAAATAGTTTTGGTAAGGCTGTTAGGAGTGCTCTCATAACATTAGAGGACTTGTTATATTATAGGAGAGATGCTTCTATG
>NC_081545.1:21462828-21505784 GCF_901000735.1 Corylus avellana | reverse complement strand
AAAAAAAAATTTAAGTAAAAAAAATAATAAAAACCCCAAAAATAAGGAAAAAAATTATAAGTTAAAAAAATAATAAAAAAAAGTAAAATTAAAGTTTTAATTTTAGTCATTTGGCCCCTTCAAAAAAAAAAAAAATTGGCCCTATTTTTAAATTTTTTTGGCCATATCTAATAAAATTTTTTTGCCCTATTTTTAATTTTGTTGGCCCATACCCACTAAGTTTTTTTATTTTTGGCCCTTACTTTCAAATGTCCACTTTTTTTTGGCCCTTATGATAGTCTTTAATTCATAAAAAACAACAAAAATAATTTTTTTTAATAAAAAAATTTTAAAGAACAGAAAAAAAAAAAAAATTAGTTGGCCCCCTTCCATAAAATTTCTTGGCTCCGTCCCTGATGACTGTGTGTGCGACATTGTAACTACTCGGACCCTACATAATTAAAGGAGATGTAAAAATGGTCTCCTGCTTTTTCTGTTTGAGAAATATGACAAAATATTGATTTGAACACATGCATGATCCAGGGGTCCACTATTTGCTACTGCTTGTGGTGGGTGATGAGCCCTTTTTTTTAGAAAGCACATGTATCATCTGCACGGATAATGTGCTGTCGTTTTGATTCACAGGTCCATAAAACGTGGTGGGTCAAGGCTGACAACCTTTTTTAGACACCACGTGTATCACACTTGCCCAGCAATATCTTTTTCTTTTCTTTTTTGGTATGGACTTGGTACTCTTAGAAGATTTATGACCTATTTTTGACATAGATTTGGGTAAGCAATGGAAAAAATATATGGTGGCTACTTTGAAGGAGTTGTGGCCTCTTAACTTTTATACAAGATGAAATAATAATTAAAAAAAAATGAATGAATTATTGTTTGATGATATTATTCAAAAAATTTAGGGTTTTTTTTTTATTATTTATTAACTAGGGTATTTGGGACTTCGCCCCGAATAGATATTTGGAACACCTTGCAAAATAAAGCTCGGCCTTCCACTTAGGGATGTGGCTCCAAAAAATTGTTCACACAAAAAGAGAATTAAAAATATATGCAAGAGAATCAATATCATCTATATGATAACGTTTTTCAAGAAGCAACCTCTCAATTAGAAATGAAATGAAGAAGAACCGATTAATCAAAATTATAAATAAGAAAAAACAAATTTACAATTTTATCTCTCAATTTTTAACTAACGGGTTCCAATCATATTGATGACAAAACATATATTGAAATCATTAATGAAGTCCACGTAGAATGCATCATAGCAAGGTCTACGTAACCTTTTAAAGGATGCATTTCATACTAAAAAAGGAAATGTAACTTTTTAATTATATAAGTGGTGTGCATGCTTCTCAAAAAGCTTCATATATAATGCGGAGGTTGCACGCCTTCTGCCTAATGCACCGGCCAACCAACTCTTATCTTTAACTTAATTCTTAAATTTAAATTAAATGACTTTGGAGAGATCTCATAGAGAAAGATACTATGAGAGTCTCTCTTCAAGATACATATTATGATAAAGCAGTTTTTGGTACGGTCTGATCGATGATGAGCTGCCTGTAAAATAGTAAGTGCATCAAAGAATCTTCAACCTTCGTCAAAGACGCTCCGATGCATAAGTTAGCATTCTTATTTGAAGTGTGAATATAGTAATCAGTTAGGAGTTTTTGGAGATGGATAACTCAATCCCATTTACGTGTTGCATTTCTTTTAAACTTTTGCGTAACTATCTTCTATATAGTCGTTTCACATTTATCTGATTGTTGAGGGATAATGATCTTTCCATGTTCATGTAGTGGTTGAGAGATAATTGTCACTTAAATATCTGAGTTATTATAAAACTCTATGTAGCTGTAATTTATCTGAATGAAATTGTTTGAGTGGGACCCATAATGAATTTTATCCCCAATATTTACATATAAGAGAAATGATACCCAGCATTCTTAAGTGTCTATTTCTTAGTATTCTTGTCTATGTGGCACATTCATATCTACTTGTTAAAACAAAAACAAAAAAAATGCTATGAGCTAAACATTTGAGTATTCTGAGTAACATTTTTCTGTATATAATCTTATTCATGGTGCGTGAAAGAGAAAGGTCTTATGTATGATGATTTTGTTTCTTTTGTTTGCTTAATATTTGGGACTATTATTTTTTAAAAGATAAGTATAAGCACTATTCTGTAGTCAAATGATAACTACCCTTGATAGAAATCTAGACTTATTCAGTCATTTAATGGGTTTCTAATTCTTTCTATTAATATTTTGCAATATTCGAAGAAAAAAAAAAAAAGTATTAGGGTTTTAAAAAGACTAGCATAAAATATAATCAATTCCCCGCCACCTATTAAAAAGGTGATATAGTACGCAAATAGCTAAAAAGAATTTTTTTCTTCACTTTTGAAGAGATTTTTTTTCTTTTTAAGAAAATCAAAACACAGCTTTTGATTCAACGCTTTTATACAACATAAAGCTCGACCTTTATGAAAATTTTATTGGTTATATGCCACATTTTTAATAAGTAAGGTTTTTCAAGTCGTTTGAGGTAAAGAACGGTCTAAATTCTCATAATTTTAGAACCTACACTTTTTTTGAAATCTTAGATAATCCTTGGATTAGGATTTTGTTAGGTGTGGGTGATTATCCAACGTTTGTCTTTGTGCATTTATGTTTTTTGTTTTTTTTTTTCACCGAAAGCATTTTTATCTTTTCATTATATCTAATTAAATCTTAATGGGAGACCCGTGGAATAGAAGCATAATGGCAATGGAAGTCCTATGTGTAAACACTAGATATAAAAATTAGCATCTAGATGTCCTATGGAGATTAATTTCCTTTTCTTTTATTTTTCCTTCTAGATGCCTCTTTTTTCGGGTTGTTTCGGTTTTTAAGTGAGGGTTCAGATATGTCTGCTTTAATATGTGTCCTTTTTGTTTTTGGTACCGCTTTATGCGGACAATTTAAGAGGACCGGAACACTTGTTTGTCCTATTTCTTATCGTTTTGTTCTTATTTTTGCACTGTAGTGTTCGTATCAGGTCTATTGTTGAAGAGCTCATCTTGTTTTCAGTTTTTGTTTTTAAGATTCTCCATTTCTTTTTTTTTTTGATTAAGAATGGTAAGAATCCTTTCTTGTAACTATTTTTTCCAATCAACTAAAAAACATAAATAAAGAAATACATGAAATCAATTATTAATTACTACTCTATTGCTTGATGTATATTTTCATCAAATTAAAATAATGTTTCAAGCATTAACCTCCTTGGATTAAGAAATTCAACCAAAGAATTAAGTGGCAGATGATAGGGATATATATATCGCTAAAAGTGAACCTTCATAATCAATCCTCTCTCTCTCTCTATATATATATATATATATATAACTTTTTCTAATCATATAATAAATAGATCCGGCTGCAGCTGTCAACTTTTCTAATCATATAATAAGTAGATCCGGCTGCAGCTGTCAAATATAAATGGACAGATGTAAACACATTAACTACATCATGCCCGGAAGAAAAATCAAATCGGAGAAAAAGGTGGACGCCGGCGTAAAGATCGGCAGGGATTGGTGTTATTGGAACTCCCGGAGGCTTAATTGAGACATGGCTAGTGTTTTCTTTTCCTAGCTCGCTAAAAAAGAAAAATTATTTATTAGGGTGAACAAAAAGTCAACACTAAAATACTAATGCTCATCAATGACGACGTCCGAGTTGATTTTAATAATGACATATCAGGGGTGACATTTGTGGCATATAGCTGATAACATTTATAGTTGATGTTGATGAATTTAAAACTCGAAACGAGAAGTTGAGGCTAACAGCGTCTTATCAGCGCCGGCCTATTATCAGCAGACATTTGTCGCATACAGCTGATAATATTTATAGTTGAAGTTGATGAATTTAGAACTCGAAACGAGAAGTTGAGGCTAATAGCGTCTTATCAAAAAAAAAAAAAAACAAAAAAACATATCCATTAACAACCAAAGTGGGTAGAAAAGCCAACTAGTTGTTGGGCTATCTTGTGGTGTTAAAAGAGATGTTATTTGTTTCTAAGAGGTAGCTTAATCGGCTGAGATCACGTCTAATGAAGCGAAAGTTACTAATTCGAATCCTCATCCCCCTCTTATGCGAATATGTCAAAAAAATAAAAAATAAAAAGATGTTATTCTTTCATTGCTTTGCCTATTTCCTTAATAAGTAAGCTCGAAAAAATTATAGTAATACTTCGAATTAATTATCAATTAATTAATTTTAAGAACATTACACCATTAATAGGGTTGAGGCGCTATACAGAGCTCCCCATTAGATGCTTTGATGCATCATATTACTTGTTCACAATCTGAGTAAGTCAGACTCTCTCAAGAAAATCTCTTCTAGATAAAAAGAATTGCAGCCAAAGGAGGAGGCAAACTACACTAAACTTCCAGCCAGGGAAGTTTTTAGAAACAACTGCAATAATGTTATCACTAAAAGGGTATGTTTTGGTTATATATATATATATAGTCTAATGCTTGGAATAGTTATTCTCATGGCCTATAAGAGAATGACTATTCTTTAAATTGATTGAAAAGCCTCATGAGCCATGAGAATGGCTATTATAAGGCTATTTCATTACACATTCTTTCATTTCTATTAAACTCTTTGTTCTTTTTTTTTTCTTTTTTTTCTTCTAATGGAATAATCATTCCGCGTGCCAAACGTATAACCTAAGATCACTAAGAATTGCAACTACAACAACTTCTTGGGCAAGATTAACATGGACTTAAGTTGCATGTATATTCGATTCTCCTCCATCTCCCACCTCTTATTTTCTTCTTACATTCTAAATAAAATATAAAATTTTATATTTTGAAAAAACTTGATGAAATAGAATATCAAAAAGTAACAAGAAAGAGAGAGGAATAAGGAAATTCTAAAAATAAAAATAAAGTAATAAAATATACTCTTTATAGGGCAAGTCGGGGACCATAAATCTTTGATGTCCATGCTAATTGCAATTTGAATTGGTGAAGAAGAGTGTATTATTTATGTAAGTTGGAAGAGGATGTTGAGATTCTGATGAAGCCAAGATATTCTCCCAAGTTGTTGACGCGTGTAGTTGTTCGTGGGTGATTGTGTCCATAAATTGATAATGGAAATAAAACTATAAAAGGAATATTAGTCAAGGGTCTAATATTTTCAAAATCGTAAAAGCATTAATGTTGTATCATCTTAATGAGAATTCTTCATTTTAGGTTAAAATACTATTGATAGATTGACAAATATCAAAAAAAATCAAAAAATAAAAATTTGCTTATTAAAAATAGGGGAAAGTACACATATTGCTAAAGTTCCTCAAACTACTAATTGTGTCAATATTCCCCTAAACTACCAACAAAATGTCAATGTCCCCCAAAAAAAACAAAAAAATACCCTTGGTTGGACCACCCCTAGGTGTTTGGGAGTGGCTCGACCACCTCTAGGGGCAATTTTCGAACCAGCCCTTCTTCTTCTTCTTTTTTTCTTTCAGTGTTAGGTTTTTAGTTTTTTTTTTCCGAATTTATAAGAGTATTTTTGTCTTCTTAAAATAATTTTAAGCTTTTTTTTTTTTTTTTTTTTTTGGCCTTAAGGGGAAATTGACATTTTATTGATAGTTTATGGGAAACATTGACACAATTAATAGTTTGAGTAATACATTGACGATGAGATAATAGTTTGAAAAGAATATGTGTAATTTTTCTGAGAAGAAAAAACCAACAATTACCTACTCATAACATGGGAGAACTAACTTGAAGAGAATTGTGTACTTTTTCCTAAAAGATAAAAACCAACAATTACCTATTCATGCATTCTTATCAGCCCACCAAATTTTAACAATCAACTTTTACTATTTTATTTAAATATTATTTTTTAAAGATTTGTTTATTATTATTATTTTTTTTAACTATTAAAGGAGGAAAGAAAAACATAAAAGAGAAAGGGGGAAAGAGAAACTATTTTTTATTCAATTGGTTAAAATGGTGAGTTTGAAAAGTGCAAATTTAAACCACTTTTACTAAATTGCCTCGCTAAAATAATCACAAAATGGTTTTGGTAAGGCTGTTAGGAGTGCTCTCATAACATTAGAGGACTTGTTATATTATAGGACAGATGCTTCTATGCGGTCATCGTAGAATGGATAAAAAACCAAATTGTTACCAAACCGTTGATTAAAAAAATCAACCCACCATGGGTAGGAGGGGAGAGACCCATGCTGAAGGAGATGCGGTTAAGGGGAGTTAGACCCACGTCCGAGGGGAGCTAGACCCAGGCGTGGGTCTGGCCGTGACCCACACCTGGGTAGCCGCGACCCACGCTGGGTCACGGCCAGACCTAAGCGTGGGTCGCAGCTACCCATGCATGGGTCTAACTCTCCTTCGATGTGCGTATCTTTCCTTTCTCTCTCTCAGCTCATAATCCAGTGTTTTGCTTATAGGAAAGTTTTGTGTAATTTTTATACTTAAGCCAACGCGTCTTTCTTTTATTGGTGGGCAAAAAACCCCTCATTTATGCAACTACCAAATAGAAAATATTCTCATATTATAGACATCATTCCTAACAAAAAAACAAAGAAAACAAAAAAAGATGTTAGTATTTTCACGAAAAATTGTCTTTTGTATCTTGTCCTTGATATTAAAAAAAAAAGTTCAATCCAACTTTTCATACACTCTAATTTTTTTTTTTCTTTTTAAATGAGGTGACAATATCACATCATTCCATGACGCGTACAAAATTATTTTTGTAAATATCTTTGCATCAAGTTCAAAGTAACATGAAAATTAGAGAATCCGACACACTCGAAGCCCAAAATGTTTTGTTTTTTTTGTTTGTTATCATTATCACAAAAGTTAGGGCATGTGATAATGCTTTTGCATTGCATGGCGACTTTTCTCCTCAGAATCAATTATTTGGGTTCAACCGTTGAAGGGACGACACATCTCTAAATTTTACCAATCTACCGGACAAAAAATCAATGTCATTTAATTCCGTTTATACCCTTGCTTTTCGCAAGTATACGAGGAAAAAAGGATTTTTTATTTTATTTTATTTTATTTTATTTTTTATTTGGTGTATTTAAAAAGATAGTATTGTTCAAAAATTTTAATTTAAAAAAAATTTAAACAATTTTACCCTTTTAAATACATTAACTTAAAAATAAATAAATAAAATGAATTTGAAAAAGTGATGCTACTTTTCCATAGGAAGTGAGGATTAAAAAGGCACTTTCCGTCCAATTTATGCAGCTCCTTCAATTTCTTGCCAATTACCAAAACTACCCTGATTAAGAGTTCTGAAGCCGTACCCTGTAGCCGGCCTGTGGCGTGGGGTTAATGCCCTATCCAACTACTAAACTACCCTTTACACGTGTTTATACAGAATACTGCCAGCACATCTGCTTTGTTAATGAAGATGAATGAAAGGCTAAAACGTGTATTATCCGTATCTCACTAACTTAATTATAATATTTATATAAAGAGAAATGTCAATTCTTTCGCTTCCAAAGAATCAATCAATTTTTGTTTTTCGTAATTTCACCGCGTCACTCTTTTGTCTCTCCTTTTGTAAACATTTCTTTCATAAACAGTATCCTTTTGGTTGACACAAAATCAATTTTATAAATTATCTCTTTTAGTTAGGATTTTACCGTTTATTTTATTGCCTTTAAGATTTAATATTTTATAATGTTTTCCTTCTTAGGTGATTTAGTTTATTTTTAGGTTAAAACCACCTTTAGAATATTATTAGCCATAGTTGAGGGATTACCCGTATTTACTTTTATTTGTTTCCTTTTTGTAATTATGTATTCTCTATTTTAAAAATGTAAAAAGAAAACAACAACTTGGTAATGAATATTTGAGAAAATAAAGAAATTTTTATGTGTTTTTATCTTCTAAGGGGTGGTTTGTTAAACAACACAACCCCCCCCAAACACTGTTCACTTAAAAAATAAAAAAAATAAAAATGATATGTATAGAAAAGTAAAAAAAATTGTATTAAAAAGTGAAAAATTTTTGTTTTGTAGTATTTTTTTATTAGTATAGTAATAAAAAGTAAATTATGTGATAGAAAAATGAGAATATTTTGATGTTGATTTTTTTGAAGAATGAAGTGAATAGTATTTGGGGGTGGAAGTGTTGTTTGCCAAATAACCCTTCTGTGTAGCTTTTATTGGTTATAAAATTGAAGACACAATTCTTCTCTCTTACAAACGCCTCTTGTAAGGGAATGGCTCTTTCGAGAGTTGAATTCATGGGGTTTGAGCCAGTGTTATGCAGACTTGATGATCAAATAGTTCTATGACGCCAATCATGAGGGGTTGGCTCTTTTTAGAGCCACACTGACGAACTACTAGCGATATATTAAGCTGCCAATTGTTCTAGGCTCCATCTCATCATTCATTGCCTTAATCCACTCATTTTTAGCGGAAGAAGAGAATGCCTCTTGAATTATTCTAGGCTCATCATCTTTATAGGGAGCAATCATGAAAGCTTCCTTTTCAATCTCAAAATGACGACAAGGAACATTACCATGTTTGCTTCTACACGGCCGAGATTGTTGTGAATCCTCATCTAGTAGTATGCTTCTACTAGTCAGAAATTAGCTCCCTATATCCCTAAGAGTTTGAAGAATTTCTTCCTCATTCTCAACTAAGACTAGAACACCTTTCTCTTGATCCACAATCTCAAAAAAGCTTTAAGCTTCTATCAACCTTACTCCTGCTTGGGAACTCATCCTCGATGAAATTCACACCTCGTGGCTCTCTCTCTCAATCACACTTCCATTAGTTTGTTCACCTATCAACATAGGCTTTAGAATGCTTTGAGTATCTTATAAAGATACAGTTCTTTCCTCTGTAGCCAAAATTCTCATATTTATGAGAATTGTCGTGAACAAAACCCGCTGAGCCCCCATGGCCTTAAGTAACTCAAATTGGGTTCTCGCCAATCCATATCTCATAAGTTGTGGAATGCACTGACTTTGAGGGCACTCGTTTATGAATGTAGGTAGCAGTCAAAAGTGCATCCCACAATATGATATTGGTAATTTTGCTTGTGCCATCATTGACCTAACCATCTCCAGTAGCATTCGATTTCTCCTTTCCTCCATGCCATTTTGTTGCAATATACATCATTACTTGCCTCTTGATTCCCTTTTCATCACATAGCCTCTTAAATTTTCCAAATAGATATTCACGTCCACGATCAATTCTTCGAGCCTTAATACTCTTGTTTAATTGATTCTCAACAATAATCATATATTTTCTAAAACAACCTAATGATGTAGACTTATGGGAGATCAAATAGACATGAGTGTATCACATAAAATTGTCTATAAATGTGATAAAATAGACCCTCCTGTGTCTTGCCCTCACATTTATTGGGACACAATTACTCGAGTGGACTAATTGCAATAGAAAGATGCCCTAGAGGATTTTCCAAACGGTTTTCTAATTGAATTTTTCATCAGAAAATGTTCACACAGGCGAAAAAACCTTAACAAGATTGCATATGAGGCCTTCTCTAACTAACCTAGTCATCATATCTTGCCCAATATGGTCAAGTCTAGCTTGCCATTTTATTGAATATACATTATCAGATGAAGTCAAAACAGCAAATGACTTTTGAAAATTAAAATAATCTATATCAAAAATCATAAAAGTGTAAAAATAAAAAGTAAAATAAAAATAAAAAAACTACATCAATAATAAAGTTCCCAAATAGATGAAAAATTCTATTCTTCTCAAATGCAAGTTGAAAACAAAATTTAAGTATTGTAACTATAGAAAGAATATTATGCCGAATCTCAAGAGTGTATGACACCTTGTGGAGCAAAAGAGTGTCCAGCTCGTAAGTCCAACTTGTAAGTACCAATACAAAGTACCTCCACGCGAGCTTCATTTTCCAATTTGATGTCTAAATTCCCAATACCTATCTGGCAATACTCCACAAATCCGAACAGAATTCGTGCTACATACTCGGTTGCTACTGAGTCTACAATCCACACAATAGAGGAATGAGCAGCCATAACATGGTAAGTTACAAAAAGATAGCAAGAAAAGTTAGAGAGTATATACCTTCTCTGACAGTAACACCCCCAAAACTGGAATAAACCATATTTGTAGGGTTACTAACAATTTTTCCAATTCAATTAGCTGGTGGTAACTAACTGAAGGGATCACCTTTCTAACATACTCAAAGTAAATGTAAATGAAAGGTGAGAGTGACAGATCTAAAATATCTAAAAATCATAAGTTATGCAAGTATTACCATCAATCATAGACTTAGGGCGTACAACCAAAATGATCATTCTAATCAAACTTGGCATTGCAACCTGTGATGCCCCTAGTTTCCAAGCGTTAATTATCCCAAAATTTTGTAAACCCCAAGGGTGTGCATTAACCTTAAACCAAGCCTTCACTTGAATTTAGCTCTAAAAACTCAAATCAAACTCTCTGGTTGAACGTTCAGTAGGGGACTATAGCGAATGTTCGTTGACCGAAGTTTGACCCACTGGGTATTGACCGAACGTTCCACTTGCAACCTAGAACCATTATGTAATAGTACACCGAGCGTTCACCCATAGTACCAAAGATTTGGTGACAGTCTAAAAGGCATTTTTAACCCATTCTTACCTCTGCAGGAAAGGGCACGCCTCCTCACCCCTATAAATACCCCATTCGTCTCTTAGCCTCCTTTTACACTAGAGACCATAACCCTAAAGTGAGATGAGAGTTTCTAAAGAGGAAGAAGAAGGTTTCGGGGGAAGTTTTGCTATCTTCAAGGTAACCCTTAAACTTTCACTAAGCTTTCATATTATCTTGCTTTTATCTTTGATGTTTTTAAGTTTTTAAAGATGTTATGACTTGTGTGTCATTTTTCCCCCTTAGGAGAAAGAGTAATTTTCAAATGTTTTAGAAATGCTCATTTATTTATTTGGTTTTCTTGGATGTCATGCTTTTCTATGTGTATGAACTTGTTTAGAGCCTATGGTGTAGTTTTTAGCATGGTAACCTGAGGATAGAAGCCCAAACTTGGCATTTTTCACTCTGCCCAGACATTCTCTACCTAGTATGGCCGAACGTTGGTCCCCGTGACCAAGCATTCGTCACTTGGACAAAACGTTTGCCTAGAGTCCAAAATGCATAAAAGTAGGGTTTTGTGACCTTTTAGCTAGCTGTATTCAATTAGGACCTTTGTGTCTTTAGTAAACCCTCTAGCACTGCGTATAACGATAGCCATGTTTCATTATAGCAAGGATTCAAAATTTTGGACGACTCAAGCGAGCATACAAGGTAAGTAAACACTTACGACTACTTTTCTTAAAAATATGCGATTTTTCAGATAACTAAGCACGCGTATGATATGAGCATGCCTACTTTTTGTGTAACCTTGTAACTATCTTAATAATTTGATTAATAAGATGCATCGTATGACATGGTACGCTGGACATGTAGTATAATGGTCAGACACTTACCATATATACATGATTCTATGATCAAACGTGTGCGGATGTATTATATGGGCCTTGGATCCAATGATTATTTCATGATCGGCACAACCATAATTGGTAGGTCACTACAGGACGCATATTATTAGTAGCATAGGCCACCTGAGGTCGGACTCGGTCGGACTGCTAGTGTATGGACGGTAGCGTACAATGACTGGGGCATCGATTACAGGTCCATTAAGACAGTGCCAACCCTACTGAGAATGAGTAATATTTCGAGTAGACCATACACGATAGTTATGACATATGAAAGCATTAGTTTTCTGTATTAAAACTCTTAGGCGATTGCCATTGGAATTATACCTCTTTATTTCAAATAAAATGATACGTTTATGGTGTATTAACAGAGACAACACCTCTTTTAAATTCTTATCAAAACTGCAAGTTTATTTTTGCTCATTGATAATTGGCTCATTTCATTCCCAACTGTGAAGTTTACTTACTAAATCTTTAGATTTACACAATTATTACATCTCGTAGGAAACCTCTTTCTAGTAAGAGGATATTGGTGAGATTGCCACTTCGGGTTAATAGGATGAGATGGGGACCCACCTTGTTTAGTCAGGTTTGATTATATGTATTTCAATTAGTAGCTCCATGTCTATGACTGAGGATAATGTATGCAATTATTATGATTTTTAGATTCCTCAGATTTATTTCACTTTCCTATGCATTTACTTTGATTATGCTAAGAGGGGTGGTTCCCTAGTTAGCTACCAATTAGCTGATTGGGGTAATTGTAGTAACCTTACCAGACTGGTCAAGCTAGATTTGGGAGTGTTACAAAAACAGACTCTTCGCTTCTTCCTTTAAAAAGTCATTTTAAAATAGATAACGTGACAAGCCGCAAAAACTACGCAAGTCTAAGACTTAATAAGTAAATCTAGGGGTGGCAAAATGGGTACCCATACACGACCCGATTATGACCCGCGGGTACCCGTTACACGATTAGCCTATACCCAGACATGACCCGTTTAGCTAAACGGGTAATCGGGTTTGACACAATTATGACACGAAAATAACCGGGTAACCCGACACGACCCATTTTACCCGTTTAAAATAACCGGGTATAAACGGGTAGACCCGACCCGACCCGACCCGACCCGAGACGACCCGATTACCCTAAACTATAATTTTTTTAAAAAATAAAATAAAATTCAAAATTGTAATAATAATACTAATACATCAATATAGTCAATGCAAAAAATTGAGTTCTAAGAGATTAAAGGCTTTAATAAAGGATAAGAAAAAAAAAAAAATTGGAAAGTGACTGTAATTGACAAATTGTACTCCAAAATAAATTACTAAACTCATAATTTCACATAAACTTAAAAGTTAAAAGTTAAAACAAGTAAGTTCATTTATTAAAATAGTCCACTTATAATTTAGTCCCACATGTAACAAAAGTGTTAAAAAATTAATTTGAACAAAGATACAAATTCTCAGACATTTTTTTTAGCATCCAACCCTGGGTCAAGACTCAATATTTTTGAATTCCATGAGAGCCATAGAAGACCAAGACCCTTATTTAATTGTGCAAATACATTTATCAAAATGTGTAATATAATAGAATAGTTATAATTTAAGTGATTTTCATTTTAGCAACGACAAGGTAAAGTACAGTAAAGTTTTTCTAAAGATCACAAATTTGCTATCCGAAACAAACAATGGCATCAATGCTTAGAGAGTTCTTCATTAGTAGACATTAGAATTTCATCTGTAGTGTTTTACATGCATGGGGAAGCCATGGAAGCAACATCATATACTAATTCAACAAGAAACACTGCCAAACATCCATAAGGATGCAAATTACAAGAAACTCATCTAAGAGATCAAGCCTCAGTCCACAAGATGATACACAAAAACAATTTGAGAGTGTGGGAACTCCATAAGGACCATAACCATATATTATATTAAAGATTCATAACACAAGATGAACAAACACATAAGGGTATGACCTCATACCATGAAGGTGAGGCTCAAGTGGATCGACACAGGATTCTAACTACAATTATAAATAATCATAAGAATAATTCATCAATGAAACAATACAAGACATAGAAAAATATTCTAAAACTACAAAAGAGGGGGCCAATTCGGAAGCTAACAAGCCGGAAGAAAATCTAATTTCTCACCATAGCACAGCAAATACAAGCAACATAACAAATACTTGCTACATGGGCACTCGACCTATTTCTTCTTCATTTTTTTTTTTTTTTTTGAATGAAAAATGGCATTTAGTTTTAACCAACCAAAAAGTTAAAGACATAAAATTTAAACAAATTAGTTCAACCCAAAAGCAAGTATTAATGGGTTAAATAACTTAAATTGTGTCCATAAACTAAAATGTGTCAACATTTCCATCATAGCAATAAAGAAAAAGATAATAATAAAAAAAAACTAACAAAAACAAAATAATAAATACAAAAAGAAACAAAACTCAAAACTACATCAACATTAGATTCATAATTCCTTGCAAAATACAAATTAGGTTCCCATGAGCCAATGTCTATTATGCCACTCCACTTAAGGATCCATGAAGGCATCCATGATCCACCCATATAATCAAAGTCCAAAGATATAAATTATAAAACACTACAAATATGATCAGTTTAAGAAATATTAATAGATTGTGCTCCAGATAAATCTGGAATGTCACAGGAAATTGTCAAAACATCATCTTCTTTGCCATCCAAGTCCAACCTCATTTGTGTGAGTTCTATATCAAAAAATAAGAAGAATTAGTATTATTTTATTATAGTGTAATAAAAAAATAATACACATAAACGAAGAAATTAAATATGGAAATAACTAATATTACCTTCATCTCTATATAACCAATCTGTGGTGCAAACTAATGCCTCAGCAATGTCAGGCTTGAGTGAGCTCCTATATTGATCAATCACACGTCCACCAATGCTAAAAGTGGATTCCGAAGCAACAGTAGAAACATGAATACTCAAAACATCACGAGCCATAGCAGCTACTTCAGGATATCGAAATTGATTTCCTTTCCAAAATGAAAGGATGTCAAATGTATCATCCAAATCGACAGACCTAGGCTCCTCCAAATAAATGTCCAATTGATTCTTTTGAAAATTAATATCATCTCCAGCAAATGCTAAATAGTCCTACATGAAAGTATGAAACAAAGAGAATATAAACATAAATAATTGAGTATATATATATATATATATACTAAGTTACAAAAAAGATAAGAAATTAATGATATTATTCACCTTTTGCCAAGATAGTTTTGCTCTAGGTACTTGGGGGCGCCGAGCAGTTATGGAGCTTGAACTTGAAGTATTAGAAGAAGCAATATACTCCATAAAAAGGTTCTTAATTTTCTCACGAACATTCTCGAATTGTATAGAATCCATAACTCCATAGATCTTCGTATAGTAATAATTTACAAGATGAAGCTTGTAACGAGGATCTAATATAACTGCTATGGCCAACACTGCACTGAATTCTAACCAATATTTCTCAAATTTAGAGATCATTTGAGTTGCCATTAATCTTTTATGCTCATCTTCACTCACAAGGTCTTCCTTCAAAGATAAATAAATCATGGCAACTACGGGTAAGTATAGGTTGGCACTAGGATACTTAGTACCAGAAAAAACACATGTAGCTTCATAAAAGCAAGCTAAGAAACTACTGATATCACCCACCTTTTTCCCACTCAAGTGCACTAGGACAATGTGGCTTATAGTTTGAATCAGTCATCGCCAAATAACTAAAAGCACTACGATAATGAATAGCACTCTCAAGCATAAGATAAGTAGAATTCCATCTGGTTGGCACATCTTGTTTTAACCCCTTATGACTGTCCAATGACATTTGATTTACCGCATGAAGAAATTTTTGTTTTCGCCCTTGTGATCCCTTAACATACTTTACGCTATCTCGAACCTTTTTGATAGCATCATCAATTTCTTTTAATCCATCTTGCACAATCAAGTTAAGAATATGGGCACAACAACGCATATGAAAGAACTCACCTTCACAAAGAAGGGCTTTCTTAATGTTCAGTGTTTGTTTTAAAAAGTCAACACAACGATCATTAGCAGAAGCATTGTCCAATGTTATAGTAAAAATCTTGTTCTCGATCCCCCACTCTTGTAGCAAATCATATATCTTTTCTTTCAAAGAAACACCATCATCTGGTGGGGGCATAAAAGAAAAGTTTAACACCCTTTTAGTTAATACCCAATCTTTGTTAATAAAATGTGCAGTAAGTCACATATATCCATCGGTTGTCAAAGACGTCCACATATTAGATGTTAAACAAATCCTCCCAGGACAAGCATGCAACATAGATTTAATCTTTTCTTTCTCCCTCATATGCATCTTAACCAAATCTGCCTTAGCAGTATTTCTAGATATAGAGGGTACATCACCACGCAAGTACTGATGTAATTGTCTTAAACCATCATATTCAACAAATGAAAAGGGCAAATCATGCTTAATAATCAAAGCAACCAACAATTCTCTATATATTTTGGGATCAAATTTAGAGCCACTTACTGACAGAGATCCTGCTTTCCCAGCTAAGAGCATCTGCCCAACATCACGAGTGTTTGCCCCCCCACAAACTTGAATGTGCTTTCTCAAATTCCCAGTTCCATATGAACTTCGAGCCTTGTACTTATTACCACATGTCTTGCATTTTGCCCACACCTCCGGGTCATTTGGATCAGTATTGGGAACGACATCATAATATTGCCAAACAGTTGAGGTCCTCCTCCGCTTCTTTCCCTTTTTGTTACTCCCAGTCCCCACAGAAACAGAGTCACCTTCTAGTGACGGTAATTCGACCACATCGTCATCAATGTCGAATGCATCTTCAACAACTTCTTCAATATTCATCTACACACATAAATTACATAATCATTAGTTAAACTATTAAAGTATATGACTAATGACTATATGCTATATAACTATAAATTGAATATTTAAGAATAAATTAAAAGCTATATAGCTAAGTGAAATAAAATAATCCAACCCAAATCTTGCAATAAGCAACTATGGTTAATCTAAATATCTTTTTATTTTCCTCTCTCTCTCTCTCTCTCTCTCTCTCTTTATGAAGTTCCATTCTACTTTTAATCCCCCAATCTTATTTTCAGTTTTAAGTTTTTAAAATCTTTATTTTTAATTAAAAAAAAAAATCATTGCTTTGGCCATATTTGCCATAAATTGTTCAACAATGCAAATTCAATCAATGATTTAGCAAAATTATGTACACTAATATATAGTAAAAAAATGTAATTAAGCCATTAAGGTATAAACCCTAAACCATATAATATCACATGATTCACATAATTGCTTGAAAGACAAATATATATCAAAAATTCAAACAATCCAAGATTCAAAATCAGAGTCTACAGACTACAATGTCAATATATATAAAATTTTCAAACAATTAAAATCAAAGTCTAGACTTACAAAAAAAAAAAAATCAGAGTCAGAGACATACCACGAGAGACAGAGAGCTGCGAGCCTGCGGCTGACGGCAACGGTGACTCGGTGAGGACGGCGAGTCGGCGACGGTGAGGTACGTTCTTGGCTCTTGCTAACGCCTAAGGCCCCTAAGTTCCTAACGGCGAGGAGCGGAGGAGGCCCACGAGGAGGAGGGAGAGTGGAGCTGTGGAGACCCGAGAGAGAGAGGGAGAATCGGGAGAGTCAAGAGTGGCCGAGTGGGAGACTGTGAGTCGGACTGTCGGTGACGGAGGGAGAGGGAGAGACCGAGTGAGAGGGAGTCAAGGAGAGGGTTAGGTTACGTTACAGAGAGAGTCGAGAGACTGATTTTTAGTTCAAAAATCAAAATGGTAAAGACAAAAGAGTAAAGTAACTAACTAAACTAAGTAAGTAAACTGACGTGAGGACTGAGGCGAGAGTCGTGACTCCGCTGACTCGTGCGTGAGCTGCTGCCGGGTCTAGAAAAAAAACCAAGAAAAAAAAACCGGGTCGGTGCGGGTCCAGAAAAAAGATAAAAAAAAAAAAAAAAAAAAAACCGGGTCTGGCCGGTCGACCCGCCAGACACGAAATTTCCGGGTCTTAATCGGGTAGGCCCGATTACGACTCGAACCCGATTAGCCCAAACCCAATACCTGTTTTTTCGTGTCGTGTTCTTGTCGGATTCGCGGGTTGTGTCAAAATTGCCGGCCCTAAGTAAATCTCACAGTTGAGTATGAGCTTCTGTTATGAGTGTAGAAGTAAACGTGTCTTTTTGCAAACATGTTAGGTATTGCCTCTTCCATTACACCATTAAAGTATAGTTTTGTTTTTGAGGAATATAGGTGTAATCCCAGTGACAATCGCCTGTAAGTTTTGACGTAGAAAACTAATGTTGTATTTAAGTCATAACTATCATACATAGTCTACTGAGATATTACTCATTTTCAACAGGGTTGACGTTGTCCCTATGGACCTGTAATACAATACTGATGCCCTAGATAGTGCACGCTACGGTTCATAACACTAGCAGTCCCACTACGTCTGACTTCGGATGGCCCACGCTACTAATGATGTACATCGTATACTAACCTGCCAATCAAACATAGTTGCGCCGGTCATGAACAACCATTGGATCCAAGACCTATATAAACACACACACATTTCACCTTAAAATCAAGTTCATATAATAAGCTCATGGTCATTATACCGCACATACCGGTGCACCATGTCATATAATGTATCTTATTAACCAATTATTAAGGAACTTACCCAGCCATTGAAATGAGGAGTAATGCTATTCAGAAGCATTCCTTACAGAACCTGTTAGCAAGGTGCTGAGCTAGCGTGGTTAACTGAACCATGGTCATCAGCTTTATTAAAAATAGAAAAAAAAATCACGAGTGAAGGACTAAAAATAGGTTACGATTTCAAATTTTTCATTTTTTCCCATAAATCCCCAAAACGTTTCCCTCTCCTCTCCCACGTTGCTTCCTCCCTCCCCTTATCTACAGCCGCCGCCACTGAACGCCACCCATGCCACCATCGGTTAAGCCAACCATCCAAAACCGGTCACATCACCAGCTCGAAATCCGGCCGACCTCTACCAGCCACAATGACCGGCGAAGCCCACCATCCAAAAATCGACAAGTCACTAGCTCGAAAATCCGACCGAACGCCAACACCGGTAATTTTTCTCTCTTATTATTTGGTTTTCCTCTTGTTTTGGGGAATAGAATCTAGTTATCTTGCTGATTATGCTGTTTATCTTGTTGATGATGTGTTTTCTTGTTAGGATTGATTATAGTAAGAATTAGTGGTTTTTTGTTTGATTTTGAAAATGAGTAAGAATTTTTGGGTATATTTTGTTTTTCATTGGGTAACCGATTATGGGTTTGGTTCTAATTTTTTGATTTCTTTACTATTTTTATGGAATTTGGATGAATGATTTTCGGATGAAGATTGATTTTTGTTGAGTCCTAATTTCCTTGGTCGATGCGTTGAAATTTTTTAGGAATTTCTCTATTTAAGCTTAATGGATTTGGGAGAAGCTTTCTTTGGTTATTCTTTGGTTTTAGTTTTCGTTTTATTTGCACAAGATCAATCTGCTTCTCTTCTCAATGGAATTTGTGTTTTTGTGGAACAATAAAAATTGATTTCTGTTGTGATTTAGGCTTTTTACCTCCCCTTCCTAACTTGAAAATTTCTAATGAGTTTGTTGCGATTGCTACTATAACTGTTTTGATTTTTTGGTTTCGGTTTCGGTTTTATTTTAAGAACAGAAAATCAAAACAGCTATATATGTTTTGATTTTTTTGTTCACAAATTAAGATTGAAACTATATATGTTAGGAGGAAGACAATGAAAAATAAATTTCAAATTATGTGAGTGATTTATTTTAACTTACCTAGCTCCAAGTTCTTATGGTCAGCCACACGTAGTAACTTTGATCTTCTCAATCAAAAGAATGATAAACACTGTTGATATAATATTTCTATTGTGCTGAAAACTATAAGCTTTTGCCCTTGCAGGCATTGTTGATCAACTTCCAAAGATGACTATTGTTCTATCAGTTGATGAAGGCACAATTCCTGATCATTGCTAGCTTTATGACGATATAATAGATTTTCTTATGCTCATCAAGGATGCCATCATAGCAAAAGGCTTGTCAAGGATATTGACGGCTTCATATTTTTATATAATTTTGTACCTTGTTGATTTAATTGATTGGTTTAATTGGATATTTGGGTGAAAGGATTTTTTGTATTGCTGAAGGGTTTGGCATTTATTGGTAATCCTGATAGCTTTGGGAGATGATTTTTTTGTATTGCTGAAGGATTTGTGAATTCCAACTTGATAATAATAACAGCTTCATATTTATTGTAATGTTGAAGGCTTCATATTGTTATATAATTTTGTACCTTGTTGATTTAATTGATTGGTTTAACTGGATATTGGTGGGAAATGATTTTGTATTGCTGAAGGGTTTGGCATTTCTTGGTAATCCTGATAACTCCCATTACATAACAAATTAACTCTCCCATTACATAATTTCCAATACACAATACATATTAACACAAAAAATATTAAAACAAAAAATCAACTTCAAGAAAGTTACATAATTTGTTTTTTGGTTCTACCATCCTCAAAGAGTTACAATAAGCAAAACACTAACTATGACTAGCAAAACCCTCTAGGTTTACGCTTTTATTTTTCATGTTGATCACCTAAAAAATCAAGAAGGAAAAAGCTATAGTATGCAGTAAAAAGATATTGCAAACAACCAATAGGCCGTCAACATTAATCTGAATACTAAACTGATAATATTTAGAAAAAAGTACGACTACATCAATAGTAATTGAAGTCATTAGAACCACTAATAACCTTCTCACTATCAACACCCAGAATCATTACACCACAAAAAAGGCTAACAAGTCTATACAACACCAAAAAAGTGCCAAAAAACAAAAAAAAAAAAAAACCGGCACAATAGCCCAAAAAAAAGCATTGTAACTTGCATTCCTTCCATTCCAATTACCGTTCCAATAGCTCAGGTGGGCACATATCCTACAAAATTATGATCAAGATTTCAGATCACAATATAAACCAAATCTTAAGAAATAATTATTTATTTTCATTTTTAATACCTGAGTACTTGCACTCTCTTGAGTTTCAAAAACATCACAAGGAGCTTCGAATAAATACAAAACATCATCTCCATGGGAAGTCTTTAAGTAAATGTTTTACGTGGTGCAAAAAAAAAAAAAAAAAAGGAAAAATGTTAAGAAATGCACAAAATGTTCTAATAATATTAATTAAGCACTAGGGGAAGGAAAGTAAGTAACCTTATTTTTTCGTTTCCTCGGAATGGGATTAGTGTTACATGGCTCATTGCTTTTTCCTTGTGATTTTTTCACTGTCGCTTTTTCCACCGTAGACATCTTCCTTTTATGCGTTAACTTTCCTCTTTTTTTTAGCTACAATAGGACTATGAACCTCATCACCATCTACCGCCAACTCAACATCATCAATGGACTCATTACATGTTAAAGATACGTCTGGAAGTGTAAGAGAAGGTGGACTGGGTTCACAACTTGAAGCATGTAATTCCTTCAACATATCAATATGCGTCCGAACTTTTGTGTAGTGATCCATGTTTCTTGCAGCGATCTCTGCTAATGTATGCATACCTTTGCACAAGCTGTCATATCTTTGTACTTCAGGGTTGTCACTCAACGCATCAAAACTACATTTAATTAAAGTATATCTTCACTTCACATCCTTCCTCCAATGGTCAAGATAATATTTGGGAGGCAAAGATGTAACGTTATGTGCACACAATAGAGCAAAGTTATGTCTGCAAAAGATGCCTCTTGAGTCAAAGGAGTCACATGTGCATTTTACTTCAAATTCATCTCCATCTTCATTGAAGTAGACAGCATAGGTTACTACTTTCACGTATGCATCTTCAACTACTTCATTTTAAACTTTTATCTGTTCAGTCACTTGGTAGGTGCAAATTGCACCCTTTTTAGTCAAAAGGGAGACAATACAATAAATTTTGCCTATTATCTCATGCTAAACTTCTTTGAATTTGGTAATTGTGTAAACTTCTTCAAATTTTTCTTCAAAAGGATAGAAGGTTACACATCGAAGCTTAGTATTAAAAGACTTGAAATCTGCAAGACTCTCATTCTCAACCTTCTTCTGCAAAGCAACATCATATTGGTCAACAATTGCTTCAAAGTGGTAGATGGATGCACATAGCCATCGAAAAAGGCATTCATACTTTCACTCCACTGTGTAGTTCTCATACATGCCCAAAACACACCTTTTAGATATGTCGGTACCTAAAAAGTCCGCTCATTATATAACCAGCGCAACCAATCATGGTCCTTAAGCTCAAAACTATCTAGTAGACTTTGCCATCCTACCTCAAAGTCACCACATGTTTGAGACTCATAAACACATTTATGTATGACACTCTTAATGGTAGAATAATTTTTATATGATTTCAACTTGTTTGAAATTTTTTTCAAAATGTACCATAAACAATATCTGTGTCAGGTTCCTGGGAAAACTCTTGCAATTGCGATTTTCATAGCCCGATCTTAATCTGTTATAATTGCAATCGGCGCTCAGCCGTTGATGCAATTCAGCCAATTTTGAAACAACCATACAAAATTTTATGTATTCTCACTAGATATTAATGCTGCCCCAAAAAGCGTTGACTGACCATGGTAGTTCACTCCCACGAACGGAGCAAATGGCATACTGTATTTGTTAGTCAAGTATGTCGTGTCAAATGTCACGACATTCCCAAAACTTTCATACGATGTCCTACTTCTTGCATCAACCCAAAAAACATTTTTCAACCTTGAATCATCATCAAAATCAACTGCAAAGTAGAAACCACTATCGGTTGCTTGCATCTTATTCAAATAGTCTAAAAGTGCTTTAGCACCTCCTTGGCCAAGCCGAATGTGTATTTCCTTGTTAATAAAGTTTCTACAATCTTTTTCTATAAAAGGAAGATTCTCATACCCCCCATCCCCAATTTCAACAGCAAGAGAGTTAAAACTCTGACTTAGTCCAATCCCAGATATATCATTTACTATAATCTTTCTTCTTACGTTAGAATTCAAATTCATTTTGCATTTAAAATATCTTCCTTTGTTTGGACTTAAATCATGATTGTGGTCAATAATTACACTAGTCACATACCACTTTGTTTCAACCGACTTTGCATTCAACTTCGCCTTACATTCCGTTTTTATTGTGGGATATGGCTTATTTGTCATGGGTTGTGGCTTGCCTTGACGCTTACATGCAAGGGTGACACGTATCTCTTCTCTAGTGATTTTGTCTTTAGTAATTTTTTTGATTACCACCCCAAAACCTCTTTTCCGGCCAAACCGCCTATAATATGAGAAAAGTTCATCCATGGAGCTAAACGTCATAACTCGCTAAGGTTGCTCAAAATTTTCATCTTCACTTATGAGCTTCCACTTAGACTTGCCCTTGCCATTATTGTCGTCCTCATCACTTATAGTTTCATTTCCATCTACAACACAAAAATAAATAAATAAATAAATAAACAAACAAACCAAGATGCGTATATAATAAAATTCAACAAAACATCATTCAACAAATTATGGATAAAATGTACGAATGAGAGAAGAAGAGCCTAACACACCATTTTCAAGGACAATTTCAAAGGGTAGATCATCACCAACATGAATATGTGTATGTAAGTTGTCATCTTCGCATTTTTTTAAGTCCATCTAGGAGTTATTACAAGAAAAAAAATTCAAATTAGAAACATGAACTCAAAGCATGAAAAACATGAACTCAATGGTCCAAAACTCTCCAAAATTAGCACTGAATCTTCAACCCAACTCCACAAAAAATGGAGCTCATTTCCACCTCCAAGACCTCCATAGCTTCCTCATTCTAACCCCACCAATTTTCCCATTCCCTCGCCAAGCAATTTCTAGGGTTTCCCAAAATTTTCTATTATATGTCCTATTCGGTGCCCAATAATTTGCTTCAATTTTTCCTTCCTTTTTTTTTTTTTTTTTATTCTTTTACTTTGCTATGATTTATTTCTATGGGGGTGTTTCAAAGTTAGTGAATCACAAGCTTCATGTTTAGGTCAGGTACAATTTTCCTTTTTTTTTTTAAAAGGTCCCATTATCCTTATTCTATGTTTGGTTGCTGAGAAAACTAGTTCTGAACATGATACCAAAACTTGAACAAAAAGCAATACCAAACAGACTAAAAGTCTTTTAAGTTTTAGAAGAGTTTCTTATAAGGGAAAAGGCCATGGAGGGTGGTGGCGCTGCTGCTTCGTGGTGGCCGTGCACTGGATTGCAGTGGCCGGTGGTTTGGGAGAGAGGGAGAAACTAGGTTCGGGTTGGTGCTCCATAAGTATAACGTGGTGGTTGGCGGTGCTTCGTAGCCACTGAATGGTGTGGTCGGCAGTGGTGGACAGTGGTGGCAGCCGATTGTGGTGGTGGGTGGGTGGAGGTGGGAGAAATTGAGAGAGAGAGAGGGGCAGGAGATTTGGGATTTTGAGGGGTAATAGTGAAAGTGAAACCTAAAGTGAACGTACGTGTAGTTTTAATTTTTTAATAAAAAGGCTGGTTAACCCAACCTAGGTTAACCAACCCTTTTGAGGACAGGTTCCGCAAGAAATGCTTCTGAATAGCATTACTCTTGAAATGAGCTTTCATTATGAGTGTAGAAATGAACGTGTATTTTTGCATACATGTTAGGTATTGCATGTTCTATTACACCATTAAAGTATAGTTTTGTTTTTGAGGAATATAGGTGTAATCCCAGTGACAATTACTTGCAAATTTTGACGCAGAAAACTAATGTTGTATTTAAGTCATAACTATCATACATGGTCTACTGAGATATTACCTATTCTCACCAAGGTTGATGTTGTCCCGATAGACCTGTAATACAATACCGGTGCCCCAGCTACTGCACGCTACCGTCTATAACACTAGTAGTCTGACTAAGTCTCACCTCGGGTGGCCTACGCTACTAATGATGTACGTCGTATAGTGACCTGCCAATCAAACATGGTTGCGTCGGTCACGAATAACCACTGGATCCAAGATCCATATAAACATACACACATTTGACCATAAAATCAAGTCCATATAATAAGCTCATGGCCATTATACCGCACGTACTAGTGTACTATGTCATACAATGTATTTTATTAATCAATTATTTAAGGCACTTACCAAATCATATGAAAAGTAAATATGCTCACATCATATGTGTGCTCAATCAATTGACATATAACACATTTTTTTAGAAAGTAGTCATAAATATTACTTATCTCATACACCCGCTCATATCCTCAGATATTTCGAGTCCATGCTACAATGATACATAGTTTATCATTACGCGTAATACTAGAGAACCTATTATAAACACATAAGGTTCTAACCGAGAAGCAACTAGTTAGAAGGTCACAAAACCCTAATTTTACCCATTTTGGATATTGTTCGAACATTCGGGATACTGTTCAGACCTTCTAGTTTGAGGTCAAACATTTGGACTCGAGGTTGAACATTCAGTCTGAATGCCTGCAAGGCTCATATCTTCAAATCATCACGTAACACATCTTATCATAGGCTCTTAATAAGTTCATACAAACATAGCAAACCATAATATCATGCAAGCCTAAGCAAACAAGAAGTGTTTTTAAAACATTTGAAAACATTTTTGCTTTTTAAAGAGAATAATAGCACTAACTCATCATGGCACTCTAAAACTTTGTTAGAAGCATGAAAAGCATAAGATCAACATGAAAACAAACTTAGCACAAAGGAGTTTACCTTGGAGATGGCAACTCTACTTCAAACTTTGCTTATTTTCTCTCTAAAATCTTTTTCTCACTCTGAGATTGAGGTTTTTGGTTTAATAGAGGGAGGGGCGTGCATAAAGTTGAAAAGGTGAATAATGGGTTATAGACTGTCATCGAACGTTTGGTACTGTGCTCGAACGTTCGGTGTATTATAACCCAACAATTCTAGGGCTGCAGGTCGAACGTTTGGTGTGGTCCCTAGTCAAACGTTCACACTAGGGGTTAAGCTCAAACGTTCAGTGATCCCCTTCAAATGTTTGGCCAGAAGCTGAAGTTGGGTTTTTGGGTTGTTTTTCAAGTAAAGAGTTTTTAAAGCACCTTTGCAATTAATGGATCATTGGAAAATTGTAAAAATGTTGCTTTCAAGTAGTGACATTTTTCTTTTTGGGTTTCTAATGTTTTGGGGCATCACACTGGCTCAGTGAACTCACGAGCAAAGAGGCCTTCCTTTTTACAGTTAAAGCAAACCACCTCGGACTTATCCTTTTAACCAATGCACTTACTTTTCTTGTGCTTGATAGTCATTGCCTTCTTAGGTGCTACTCCAGCAGCTCCTTGTTTGTCATTGTTCTTGCACTTAGGCTTAAATTGCTTGTGTGAAATTGATTCAACCAGGTACGTGAAACTATTAGTCCTACTAGCATCTAGGCACTTAGCTTCAACTTCCAAATAATGCAACACATTATCAAAATTTTAATGATCTTATTGTGTGTAAGATTCTAGCTCATAGTCTCCCAGAAGCTAGGCAGTGAACAAATCATCGCTTGGACCTACTGCTCATTGGTAAGGTGGTTTTCTAGTAGCTTTGAGCTTGTGGATCATGGATGACATCATGTAACGCCCCCAAATCCGACTTTGGCCAGCCTGGTAGGGTTACTGACAATTACCACAGTTTAACCAACTGGTGGCTAAATGGGGAACTGCCCCTTTAAGCATTATTAAAGTTAATGCATAGAAATGTAAAATAAATTTGAGAAATCTATAGATCATTACGGCACAAGTATAATCCTCAATAATTAAAGACATGGAGCAACTATCAATAATATAAGGCAAACCTAATAATAGCATGAAGATCTTAAGACAAAGTCTGTAGTGGTAACTGCAGTACTCTTGGGTTTTAGGAAAAAGCTTCCTATAAGAGTAATAACCGCATAAATCTAACGACTTAGTAAGTAAACCTCACAATTGGATATAACATGAGCTCATTATTATTAGTAGAAATAAACATGCAGTTTTGATAAACTTTTAAAACGAGGTATTTCCTCCATTTATACACCATAAAAGTGTTGTTTGGTTAACAAGAGAGTAGTGTACTACCGGCGACAATCGCCTAAGTATTTTAATACAACAAAATTAATGTTTTATAGGTCATAACTATCATATATAGTCTACCCAAGATATTATCCCTTCTCAGCAGGGTTGGCTTTTTATCATTGATGAACAAAATGCTTCTTAAACACAGTAATACTCTAAGAGAAAATAGATTTGAAGCTCTAAATATTGATAATCCTCTCTTAGCACAATATAGAATTTGCCCTCTCAGTTGCTTAGAAAAATTGTGCTCTATAGAGTCCTATATATAGGCAATTGAGAATTAGGTTTTCTTGCTGAAGTAGAAAACCTTATTAAGGAAAACCTATGGCAGTGTTTGGACAGCTGACGACCACGTTCGAATGGACCTAAGGTTTTACAAAAATCCAAGCAAAAGATGGAAAACCCTAATGCGACAACAACCCCACTTACGTTCATATGTAATTGACTTTCGTTCGGATGGACTTGCGAACATGCAGCGGAGGAAGCTCTCGGGATTTACTATGTAACTCATCACATTCGGACGGCCCAATGAACATGCAGCGAACAGAGCTCTCGGGTTTCAGTATATAATGCAACTGTTTGGATGCCAGCGAATGCTCTTGCAAACGAAGCTTCAAATGAGAAGAAATTACACTTTTGGACATCGAATTAGCCAACCTAAAACTAAACGAATAACTAGAATAATATTCACAAACCCGAGGTCTAAAAGCATTAGAACACACATACACTGAGAGAGACATTATCATTACCTAACACACACAATTGCGCAAAGTGTTTTGCAATTCTCCTATATCTCAACCTATCCAGTGGAAGGTTATAATAGCCTCAACCCCATTGACGAGAAGGAAGAAGGACCGGAGTAATGCTTGCTTCGTATAGGCATAATGCTTGTCAATGTAACTAACATAGGAGGGGCACGCACCCACTATGAGTGCCCTCCATTTAACAACTCCATTTTTCTCCTAAGCTGCATCCATCTTTTTCATTAGGGAAAAATACATTTTACTCCCCTGAATTATCCACCCATTTGTACTTTTAACCCAAATATTTAAAAAGTGACACTTTATCCTCCCAAAGTATCTGACATTGACACTTGACTCCCATAAAGTACATTTTACCCCCTGAAGTATTTTGAATTGATATTTTACCCCCTTGAGTTAACACTTTACCCCCAAAAACTTAATTACTTCAAGGGGTAAAGTGTCAACTCAATATACTTCACAGAGGTAAAGTATACTTCATGTGGGTAAATGTCAATGTCAAATACTTTGGGAGGTAACGTGTCATTTTTTAAACATTGAAGTTAAAAGTACAAATGAATGGATAGTTCAAATGAGTGAATAGTTGAAGGGGTAAAATGTATTTTCTCATTTTCATTATATTTTTTTAATAATCAAAGTCTTCAAGCTTTACCCTGAACACTGTGCAAAACATATCATCCACAAAGGTTTGGTAAAATTTGGGCTTTTGTCCGACATGACCCTAAGAAATTATTTACACTTAAATGCGAGTCTTATCATCGTTTTGAAAAAATATCAAGTCAATTTCTTGTGTTTTTGTCTGGTATTAAAAAGTTTTGTAAGTTTTCAATTTTAACAGATAGATTTATGTTGTTTGAACTTTATGTCTATTTACGTATAAAGATATTTTGATATTGTTGCACACCATTGGTGAGAACAAAAGAATATATGCGTGAAAGGACCAGAACAGAAGAAACTTGCAAACGTTGCACTACTTGGAAAAAAAAAAGAAAAAAAAAAGGAAAGACATAGCCCCAAATATGCCGAAAAATCTGACAAATAGACCCACTGACCCACTTACGTAAACCCAATGGAATTACCATACCAACCATACCACGTGCCTAGTCAAATGGAGCGAGTACAACCTTTTCCCCTACGCCGGCGTGTACAGTATGCGAATTCCCCGCGGCCTTGGTCTCTATAAAACCCACCTAAAAGCTCGGACGCAGAGGCATACAACCACACCAATCTCAGTTCTCAGCAATCTCTCTCTCTAGGGAATTCACCTTTTTCCTTCAACCTTCCGAATTACATTTCCGTCCTTTCGTTTCCGGAAAAACCAAATCCCTAGAATCCGTTTTCTTCCTCACATGCTCTGCAAGTTGCGCCCCAATTCTTCTCCCTTTTTTCTCTCCTCTACACGAAATCGGCCAATAGGATTTTGAAATCCGATTGAATTGCTCGAACCCGTTGGAGGAACATTAAAAGAGAGAGAACTGTATGAGCTGGTCTGGGAAGCTGGGTTTCTTATTGAATTACTCGAATTCTTCTTCGAATTCCAATCATTTCACCACGTGTCTCTTAATTTTTAGTCTTCATTACTCGCCTCAATTGCCCCCGTCCCTGTTTAAATTCGAGAAAAAAAGCCTAGATCCTTTATTAATTTGTATTGATAATAATAATAATACTAGTAATTTTAATTTTAATTTTAGTAATAGTTTTAATCATTTAAATAATTGTCGTATTGTTGATCGCCGATCGTCGCTGCCAAATGGAGTCTGGACGCACCAATAGTAATCCCCAATTACGCAGAGGTTCGCTTTTCTTTTTTTTCTTTAAATAAAAAATTTTATTTGCCGGTTTTATTTTATTTATTTATTTATTATTTTTTATTTTTTATTGTTACTGCCCTTGGAGAAAAGAAAAGAAAATTGTTGCTATACTGATTGCTTCGTTATTATTATTATTATTTTTTAAATAAAAAATCTGCGTTGCGGTTTTCTGAAAATTATCGAATTATTATAATTGCAATTTGAGTTTTTACTTTCAACATGTTAGCAGGTACTTTTGAGTTTTTTTAAGAGTTTACTGGTACCAAAAGAAGGATTTCTTAGGTGCTGTTTGTGAAATTTGCGGTTAATTTTAGGAGTAATTTTAGGTTTATGTGATAAAAATTTTAATTAGGCCCTGTTTGGGGTATGGAAAAGGAAAAGAGGTTCAAGAGAAATGATTGTGATGATTTGAAATTTTTTCAATTTGTATTTGTTGTGCCGTTTTTGGTGGTGTTGCTAATCTGACTGCAATCGTGTGTTGTGTAGGTCTTTGCTACTCAAATGTGGAGAGAAAGCCATCTGTAATTGTCATCGGCGGTGGTATGGCTGGAATGGCTGCTGCTCGTGCTCTTCATGACGCCTCATTTGGGGTATTCATAATAGAATTTGAATGGAATTATTTTGTATAAGAAACTGTTGTTCTTCAGAATGCCTCATTCTAGGCTTGACATTGTTACACATTGTGTTTACTTGGCTGTGATCGGTTCTTTGCCAGCTCCCTGCTAAAAAGCTGCCTGATTTTTTGCATTTTAACTGTTGGAAAATGATAAATGTGATTGACCCTGATTAGTTGAAAAATGGATGTATGAAGCTGACCCCAATTTAGTTGAGGTTCAGTTGAGCTGTAGAGGTGGAGTTAGGGCTATTGAGTCTTAGAGGTGATCTAATGTCAGAAGGCCTGCATAATTTGTTGTTATATGCCTGGTTGACGCTGATGTATTGTGACTGGTAATTCAGGATTTTAGTGTCGCCTTAAGTTCAGCAAAGACAAGCATAGTTTTTTTTTTTTTTGTAAGTAATAAAGATTTTATTAAAAAGTGTAAGGCACCCCTAATTACACATACAGTATACACCGGAAACACCTACAAAAACCCAAAGAAAACAGCAGAAACCACAAAGCCCGAAAAGCCCTCAAACCAGACAAGCACACCAACTTAAAACCCACAAAACACCATAAGCCCTCTTACCCAAAACCCACAAAACACCATAAGCCCTCTTACCCGTAACCCACACAAAGCACTCAATACTACAACGAATGAGCCTTGCCTTTCTCACGCCTAGAGGACGGGCCTGCAGTGTCTTAGTTAATGGAGCATTTTAAGTTTAACAGCTCCCATCTACCTTTAGTCTTAGAACATGCACCCTTTACCTCCCGATGGTGATCCTCTTCAATGGCTATCAGGGGCGCCAAAGTCGTATCCTCAAACCCCTCACAAGCATAGTTAAGCCTAGTTGACTTCATCTATGCTTACTGGATAGAAAACTAATACTAGACTAATGTGGTTGGAATTTTGCTATCTATAATTTGTAGTTTGATGTTTGTGTGTGTGAGAGAGAGAGACAGAGGAAGAACAGCATCAAATATATAACGCGATCTAAACTATTTTCCTGAGCAGTTGCAATATATAATTGGATGCATGCATTTCCCTATTTGTATTTGCCTAAGTAGATGCTCTTTTTCTTTTTTCAGGTTGTCGTGTTGGAATCACGGGATAGGATTGGTGGTCGAGTTTATACTGACTACTCATTTGGTTTTCCTATTGACCTGGGTGCATCATGGTAAAGTATCCCTCTTATGAGAAATTGGAGTGTCATCTATTTATTAACTATAAAACTTATATATCTAAGGTGATGCCTTAGGTTGCATGGAGTGTGCAAGGAGAATCCCTTGGCACGATTGATTGGGAGACTAGGACTACCCTTATACCGTACTAGTGAGGATAACTCTGTGCTGTATGATCATGATTTGGAAAGGTGAGTAGGTAGCACTTTGTTGGTTTTGATGTGCTAAAGCTTCTCTTATTTCTGCCAACATGCATGGGTTCCTGTCATTTCAAATTCCAAATTTCATCTTTTCAGCCTGTTTGTAATATGTAAAATTTAAAAAGTTTGAATTTATCAAAAGAGATCCATTTGAAATTGGGACTGGATCCCCTTACTGAATCACATTAAGACTATTCCCTAATGTGGCAATGCCCCTCTGGTTCTAGTCAGGTTTATTGATACACTGAATTTTGAATTATTATTGAGCACTGGTATGTGGATTTGTTGAGTTGTTTCTCTTTTTTTGATAAGTATGAGAAGGTCAAGCTAAAATATTTGATTGCTTTAATTTTGACCAAGGAGAGGTTCTTGTGCATTTTTAGATTTTTAAACCAACATTCAGCCAGATATGCATCTTAATTATATATTACATTTATATTTCTCCCTATGTCACAGTATTGTAATGAAATGTAAGTCCATATAACATTTCTGCCAGCCATAAACTAAAATACATTGAAAGACAAATAACTCGTTCAAATGTACTGTTCGAGTGATTGTGCTAAAATTGGTGATACATTTTTATTATATCTTTTCCTTCATGTTTATGGCTTCCACATCTTGTAGGTTCCCTCTCTCTAACTCTGGCTGAATTTAATGATTGTGCTTCTCGCAGGGTTTTCTTTTAAATTGCTTAAACTCTGGTAGTTGTATCAAAACTGGTGGTTGAAAAGCCCAAATATTATAGCAAAGCTTTGTAAAATTTAGTTGATTATGTTGTCACTAATTAAAAGTTCATAAGTACTATTTTATGTTATTGTGTTGTGTCTTCCTGTAAAATTAGCAGTAATTTCACTTCATAAGATTTTCTCCCTTTATGGATTGTATTGGTAACATCGAGAGTTTAAGCTCCATTTTTATTTTTGTGACATTTCCTCCAGTAACTGGAATTCCTACACTCTGAAGTAATTTTTGCTTAAATCTCTAAATTTGAACCTCTGAATGGATAATTGTATTGATTTCATATTTTCTTTGTTCTTTGCAGCTATGCTCTCTTTGATATGGAAGGGAATCAAGTTCCTCCAGAGTTGGTCACTAAAGTTGGTGAAGTATTTGAGAGCATTTTGGAGGAGGCAAGTGATCTTTTATTTTTAATTATTTGATTTTAGTTTTTCTGTTTTCTTCATAGATACCATTGTCAAAGTCGAATGTAGTTGCTGCAAATGCAATCAAATTGGATCTTATGCTTCTAGTAATTGAGCTTCAGGTGGTATTGTGTCTAATGATGGACATTCATTGACTTGGTTTTTCTTTCATGAATGCAGACAGATAAAATAAGACAGGAATATGCTGAAGACATGTCCATCCTCCGTGCTTTCACAATTGTTTTTGACAGGAGGCCAGAATTGAGGTTCAATCACATTAATAGCATTTTTCCATTATTGTTTCGATTCTGCATGTTTCCATAATTGTTTTTGAAAAGATGAATTACTTAAATTGACTCTTGCATACAGGATGGAGGGCCTTGCCCATAATGTGCTTCAGTGGTATTTATGTAGAATGGAAGGCTGGTTTTCTGGGGATGCTGATACCATCTCGCTAAAATGTTGGGATCAGGCAAGTTTTATCCATCAAAAGTTTAGATATTGCATGACTTCTTGAAATCTACATTGTGCATTAAAGAGGAATTTTATATTTTCAAGATGAATGGCAAAACAAGAAGTGTATAATGGCAACAGTAGAATCTTAGATGGTTTCTTATGTGGAAACTTGAAATGAGCAAGTGCTTGTTGACATGATTAAAGCTTTTAGAATGCGCTTTTTTTTTTATTTGTGCCCAATCTTTCATTTTACCTGGTGGCAATGTAGCATAGTAATGTTTGGTGGAAAACTGTTCTTGCTTTTAATGTGCAGAGTAACATCTATATGGTATTCAATTATTTAGATTATAAGCCCATGTCCAATCATAGATATCTTTTTCTTTAATTCTTCTACTACTTGTAGCATAGACAAAGTGGTTATTTTGAATCCGCAGAACTATGGAATTAGGAAGTCCTGTCTCCCAGGAACGCCTCGTATAATCTTGTCTTAACTTCCAAAGGAAATACTATGTTATAAATATTCAGATCACAGATCTTAAAATAAACAAGGACAATTGCATTATGAGAAATGCTAGGAGTCAACAAGTTTTTTATATTTGGCCCATATTTTCATACAAATTCAATAGATCAACCATTAGATTTGTGGGATCTACCATTAACTTATGTAAGGTTCACATAAGTATACAAATCTAATGGTTGATTTGTAAGATGAAATGTACCAGATATAGAGAAAATACTGACCCCCATTATCCATAAAATTTCTGTATGAAGTTGATGTTGCTTTTAATGGATTTCAATGGAACAGTCCTGGAAGCCTTTTGCATAGCGCAGAATGTATAGATAGACAATACCTTTATTATAAAAATTTTGAATGCTTTGCTTTGAGTCTTACAATGAAGTTCTTTTTTTCCTGTCCAGGGTCCTTCATGCAAAAATTTACAGACCTTTTATATAATAACTTTGATGTAACACCTCTATGCATTTGTTGTATATTGAAACTTAAGCAGTATAATCAACTTAGACATATTTTTCTGTTCAGTTAAGCAATTTCTAAGAATAGGTCATTTTAGAATCTTTTAATATGTTTGAGTGCTCTTATCCTTAGGCTTGCGTCTGGCTGGCTGCACGAAAACTTGTCCTACGCGCATACCCATTATTTCTATATTGAAATTGTGTAATATGTTTTGTAATTGCATATGGATGCATAAATGGGACATCTTAAATGAATTGGGACCACTCATAATTAGATTCTGTGAACATATATTCAGTTTTATAGAACTTTTTTTTAAAAAAAAAAAAAAAAATTATTGGGTTCATTTTAGAATTTTTACATCTTGTGCTTATCCTTTTGGGTTTACTGCTGCCCAGCTTCACAAATACTTGTCCTAGACACATACCCACTCTTTCTCATGGATTGCATTTTAAATGAATTGGAACAATTCATAATTGGACTTTGTGAACTTATAATTCAGTTTGATAGAACTTAATTTTTTTTTTCTTGCTGGATTTCAAAATTATTTATTGCTATTAGTCCGAATGGATTGGTTCCTAATTTATAGTGACAAATCCAGCGACATCCTGATCTTGTATGACAAATTATCATTTAAGATGTAGTGGTTCTTGGGAGACTAATCAATAATTTGGACTATTTACACATCTAATAACTTCTTCCCTACCAACCCCCACCCTTTTTTTTTTTTTTTTTTTTTTTTCATTTTTTAAAGATGTAAGAGTATTATAAAAGCTACAACATAGTGCCAAGTCTAGCTAATATTAGCCAAAGGCCCACATATCTTTTTCTATGAAATTGTTTCTCCATTCGCTGTATGAAGACAGATATAAGTTCTGGTACTGATACAGCTCTATCGTGAGAGAGATAATATGCCTTCTAGCAAGTGTGAGAGTAGTGAGCCCACTGCCCTTTGTAGCAAGAAATATTCCTTTCTTTCCATGTGGAAAAGTTGTCATATTGGATTCTATTCATTATAGTTGTCAAAAAGAGAGATAAAGGCCACCTCTTTCTAGCGGGAAATATTCCTGTCATTCCTCTGGGGAAACATTTTGATGTTGGGTTAGGGGATATACCATCAAGTATGGTTATAGAAAATAACAAAATGAGAATTAAATGTTAAAGCCATATGTTACATAGAAAGGAAAAAAACTCGAAGATTAGAAGATTTCATTTGGTGATCAATATCAAATAGTCTTGGAAATTTTTGTTAGAAACCTTTGTCCTTTTTAATGTGTACATTTGATGATATTGTTTTTCATTCCTGCTTGTTGCGTTTTTGGGCATATTGGTAAAGACATGTATTGACCGCATGCTGCAATTGTTTTCCTCTTATATATAGGAAGAGCTGCTACCTGGTGGTCATGGGCTTATGGTCAGGGGCTACATCCCTGTTATAAACACTCTTGCCAAAGGTCTCGACATCCGTTTGGGGCACAGGTATGGATAAATTATTATTTGCATTCTTTTTCATTTGCTCAATCCTTATGTTTCGTCACGTAAATTATCAATTCTTGTCCTACCCACAGGGTTACAAAGATTGTAAGGCGTTATAATGGAGTGAAGGTAACAGTAGAAAATGGAAGTACATTTGTGGCAGACGCCGCCGTTGTTTCTGTGCCTCTTGGTGTGCTGAAATCAAAGACCATAAAGTTTGAGCCAAAGCTCCCAGAGTGGAAGGAAACAGCCATTGCTGAGCTTGGTGTGGGGATTGAGAATAAAATAGTGTTGCACTTCGAAAAGGTGTTCTGGCCAAATGTCGAGTTCTTGGGAGTGGTTTCTGAGACATCTTACGGATGCAGCTACTTTCTAAATCTTCACAAGGCTACTGGTCACTCTGTCCTTGTGTACATGCCCGCTGGGCAGCTAGCCAAAGACATTGAGAAAATGTCTGATGAAGCTGCTGCTAATTTTGCTTATACGCAACTCAAAAGGATCCTTCCAAATGCTTCTGCCCCAGTAATGCTTCCACTTCATTTTATTTGTCCATTTTTGAAATTTTTTGAGTTAACATACATAGAAGACTTATCTATTTTATTTTATTTTGAATTACTCAGATTCAACATCTCGTTTCTCGGTGGGGCACCGACGTCAACTCGCTCGGCTCCTATAGCTATGATACAGTAGGCAAGCCCCATGATCTGTATGACAGGCTAAGGATCCCAGTGGACAACTTATTCTTTGCAGGGGAGGCAACAAGCGCTAACTACCCAGGGTCGGTGCACGGTGCTTTCTCGACCGGACTGATGGCCGCCGAAGACTGCAGGATGCGAGTCTTGGAACGTTATGGGGAGTTGGATTTATTCCAGCCAGTCATGGGTGAGGAGAGCTTGGTGTCTGTCCCACTTTTGATCTCTCGGCTGTAGATTTAGGCCGCCCCACCATTATTATAATAATTATGCAATAGGAGGTATGTTAACATGGAATCTGGCTAACACATTATAGCCAATTGGATTGGCCCGATTGGGAAATGTTGTGGAAAACTACCATTTTCCCATGGCTTGCCAGATGTTGGTTAATGTGTAATAATCTCCTTCTGTGTGACATTCATGTAGTTATCTATACTTGGACTGTCAGAAAAAAAATGAATCTAGTAATCGGAGAATTATGCTAGTGGGAGGCATTAT
Source organism: Corylus avellana (assembly GCF_901000735.1). Classification (NCBI taxonomy): domain Eukaryota; kingdom Viridiplantae; phylum Streptophyta; class Magnoliopsida; order Fagales; family Betulaceae; genus Corylus; species Corylus avellana. Next base: position 21,469,304 of record NC_081545.1, on the reverse strand, counting down.
GTGGTTTGTAGGTGCCTCCGCTTAATTGGTGGGAAGGACACTAAAATTTGCTATATGAAGTTTGATAAGTATGATTGTGGAGCTCTTGGTCACCCTGATGCTGCATTTATAACAAGAAAGATGTCTTTTTTGGAATCTTGGAAAAATGAGTTTCCTAAAAATATTTTCTGCCAAAAACATTTTTCTCTAGGAGGATGATAAGCATCAAAAGAAGACTTATGATAAGACTCTAGTACTATAGGATGATAAAGCATCAAGAAGAAGACTTATGATAGGACTTCAGTACTATCCTACAGTGTTTAAACTTGTATTGTTTTGAGTGACTAGAGTAACTCTTAAACTCTACAATACAATATAAGTTTAAACACTATGATAGTACTAGAGTCCTATCATAAGTCTTCTTCTTGATGCTTATCATCCTCTGCATTATCTCTAGGAATTTGAGTTTGAGTAGGTCTAATAATTAGTGTTTCTAGATTTTTCTATACATGGTTGTTAAGTAAAGCGAATAGATATTGGAAAATTCTAGATTTTCTGTATGTGATCTCAAGAACACTTTTTTTAACAAAAATCTCAACTTTCCTTTGCCAACACATCAACAAATGTAAGAGCTAAAGATCAACTCTTTAGCCGTGTGAAAAGCATTCTGGAACACATTCTTAAAACTCAAATTCCAAACCCTAGAGTTAAATTTTTTCTAAAGAAAACCCTTACTTTCTAGTCAAAAATTCTAGCACATACATCCATCCACCCACGAAAATAACATAGTAGAGAACTTATTCACAACCTAACGCAGCAAAAGGTTTGGGTAAGGGGTTACTTCTCTTAGGCTCAGTTTGACAACCGATTTTGCCAAGATTTTGGCTCTATACTATTCATCTCATTTTTTTTATTTTTTCAATATTCTCTTACTTTTTACATCATATCAATTATTTTTTATTATTATTCAAATAAAAAAATCACTACAAAACAAAATTTTTTCTTTTTTCTATACCAAACATTCTTACTTTTTCACTTAAAAAAAAAACATTTCTTACTTTTTTTTTCACATCAATCACTTTTTGCTACAGTATCGAACCAAAACCAAAACAAAATCGTTTATCAAACGAATCTTTAAAGATTTGAAGCTAAAGCTAAAAATTTCAAGAAATCTTTAAAGATTTGAAGCTAAAGGTAAAAATTTCAAGAAATCAGCTTCTTGGCACTCTAGTCTTCCTCTTTCTCTCTCCGGTGTTTGGGAGGCTGAAAAACATGCAAGAGTGGCATCTAGGGTTTAACTTGGGGCTTTTAAAGACCCTCCTTGAGCCTTCATTTGATTTGCAAGCAAACTATCACCATTCGGACACTTCTCAAACTGTTAGGACACTTACTAAATTTCAAAACTGACATGGGTTGTTCAAATGTTATCAAATAGCTTTCCTATTTTTTAGGAAAATATTAAAAAGCCCCCCAAATTAATAGCGGTTTTTTAAAGAGCCACAATGTTCAAAAGGTGGTAAAGTAACCCATCAAACTACCAAAGTGTGCCAAAAATGCCACATACTTTTTTTATATTCCTATAATATCCTTATTCTTCTAAAAACTAAAACAAAAATTAATATATTAAAAAATTATTTTTTTCAAAATAAATAATAATAATAATAAATAAATAAATAAAAAGGAAAGGGATGGCTACCAGTTGAGCCAACAACAGGGTTTGATTTTGTATTTATTCATATTTTTTATACGGCACGAGGGATTTATAATTTAAGCTAACTATATTGACTAATTTTTTATTCATTCTAAAAAAAAAATTTGGTATTTATTTGCCCCTTAATTTTTCTTTATTTTTTGTTTAAAAAATAGTTTAGTTTATTTTTTATTTAGTTTTTAAAAGAATAGGGGTATTATAGGAATATAAAAAACAATGTGGCATTTTTGACACACTTTACTAGTTTGATGAGCTACTTTAATACCTTTTGAACATTATTGGGCTCTATTGCAAACAACTGTTAGTTTGGATAACCTTTTTTATATTTTTCCCCTATTTTTTTTTTATTAGATATCGATATGCCGGTTTTCACGTAAATTTTCTCATGAGTGTTTTAAATCTCATTTTTCTTCCCTCTTGGGATCCAATGACTAATTCCACCTCCAATGTCATCACTTAAAAGTGTGTTCTCAATCCTATTTTAGGGCGGGTATTACATCAATGTATTGCATTGTACCAAACAAATGAATACATATTTAGTGTTCTATTTCAATGATACAACCGAATAAGGAATAATAATAGTTATTCCATTCTAGCTTCTTCTATTCCCAATAATAAATATTGGGAAAACCTTACATTCGGATGTGGTGTAAAACCCACACTTTACAGCCCCCAATGAACAACTAACACCTAAGCTAAAGCACAACAAGTGCACAAAATTAACTTACAACCAAATACACCAGATGAAGAAAAGAGAGAGAGAGAAGGAAAAAGTAGAAAAGAGAGAAAGAAGAAATGGGCGTGGGTTTGGCAGAGAAAGAAGAAATGGCGCTGGGTCTTTTGAAACGGCGCTGGGGCCAGACCCACGGCTAGCTGGGTCACCCTCTTCGGCGCCAAGAGTCACCATCTTCGGTGTCGACAGTCATCTTCTCTGGCCTTTAAAGTGATAAAATCCCTGAAAGGTTAACCGTCCCTCTCTAGGTCTTAGAGACGGATTTTGAGCATTAAAAACGAGTTTTGAGGCAGGTCATGGCGCCAACGGGGTTTGTTGTGGGTCACGGACAGTGGGTTTGAGGCTGTGGGTCTGGCCTGGGTCTCGTGGGTCTAGCAACACTAGCTACGAGTTTTTTTTTTTTTTTTTTTTTGATCTTTCTCATTTTGATTTGCTGTGATTGTTCTCATTTTTATTTTTTGCATTTTTCTTAAATTGATGATGTATCATAAGGTGATTGGATGCTGCAAAACACCACTTTTAAGTACTGACCAGATAGTTGGGGCTCTCATAAATATTTATTTTTTCAATAAAATAGTCATTCTACATAGCAAACTTGCCCTAAGAGTCAATATCAATTTAACTATTCATAAGGTACACATTTATAGGTAATCCTGCAATTATTTTAGGAGCACATTTAAATTTCAGTATCCAAATCGATAAGAAAAGTTATAGGGAATCTTTTTACATCCTATTTCTCCATAAAGCCAGACTGCTATCTTAACATTAAAATTACATTTCTTTGGTCGCCATCCTTAGAACTTGGCCCTATCACATAATCTTTAATAGTAGTATCAAGAATTGGTATCTCATTTCTTATTCAAGATTTCAATTGGTATTACTTCAAAAAAAAAGAAAAAGATTTCAATTGGTATTCGTTTTGAGAATAACTTCTATAAGGACTTAGTATAAATGAAGTTTTTTGTACCCTCCATTAAAGGGATAATATATCATGAAACAAAAAAAGTGGTTGTTACGAAAACACCAAATCTTTATCTTTCTTTTTTGATTTGTTCTATATTTCATGGTTTTTATTATTATTATTTTTATTTTTATTTTTTTTATTTTGTGGATAAGGGATGGATTTGGTGCTTTCACAACACTCACTTTTAAAGTTTAATGTTGATATGTCATCCTCCTAATGCCAGGTACAAAAGACTTGATTTGTGCCGAGTCTTTATTTATAACCAATCAAATAAAGAACAAGTAGAGCACAAGTTATCAACTTCAAAAAAAAAAATTATCATGACCATTTCTAACAATAAATTAAAGATAACTTTTTTATTTCCTAATAAGAATATAGATCAAAAAGATGTGTTAATGTTTTTTGATAGCTGTTTTAGCAAGAATGCCTCCCTCATATATATATATATATATATATAAGGAGTGTCCCTATCCAATCCATTTTGTTTCGTCTTTTTTATCCCTTCCATGCCCAGCGTCTTGTCCTCAAATTTCCTTTCCAGAAACCCCTTTCAGCAGAACACAGACTGAGAGAGCTTGAGACTGAAAAATAAAATGGTGACTGGATGAAGAAGAGCATTCTGTATTAATCGTCTTTCTCCCACATCTCTCTCTAGCTTCTCATTCCTCAAAGCCTTGTGTCTCTCCATAAGCACTCTTCCGCCAGAAAATAAACGGCGTTTGTTTTCCTTTCAGTCAGTCACAACGTCTGATGAAACTGCTATTATTAAATCTAGACCGTTCAACTACTAGTATTAAATCTGGACCTTTCAAATTTTAACAGCAGCTATGCGGTTATTTTATCAACCGCATGTAAGCCGGATCCTCCATGTTTTAGGAAGTGCCTACAATTGCGGCACGTGGCGTTTTAAAGAATGAACAAGTTTCGGGCATTTAAAAGCTAAGAGTTTTATTTGTAATGCATTTAATTATTTTATTCAAGAAAACAAAAGGTTCTGAAATTCTCTCTCTCTTTATAGATCAATATTGTGAGACAATTAAAACGTAAGAATTTTATTTGTAATATATTTAATTGTCTTAATGAAGAAAACAAAATGTTCCCAAATTTTCTCTTTCTCTTTATTTTTCTTTTTATCTTCTCTTACTTTCTGTTTTCGTTTGTGTCCCTTATATTTTTTTTGAAATTTATATATTATTTTTATTCAAATTGATTATTTATCTTTCATAAATTTTATATTAAAACGTTGGGGTTTTATTTGTAATATATTTAATTTTCTTAATGAAGAAAACAAAGGTTCCCAAATTTTGTCTTTTTGTCTCTATTTGTCTTTATATCTTCTCTTGCCTTCTGTTTATATCCTACAATTAAAACCTAGGGGTTTTATTTAGTATGCATTTAATTGATGTCTTAGTAAAGAAAACAAAAGGTTCCAAAATTCTCTCTCTCTCTCTCTCTATTCTATTTATATCTCAATGTTATTTTGTCAATTTTACACCCAATTTAGGAAAAAAAAAAAAAAACGATAGAGAGAGTTTCCAACTGTTGTTTCTGAATGAAAAAATATACTTAAGTTCTATTCTTTCTTTTGTTTTTTGGTTTTTTTGGTTTTGTTTTTTTGTTAGAATAGTTATTTTCAATTATATTAGTATTTTCATTTTTTCATTTTTTTAATCTTTATCCTGTATTTATGTTCTTCCATTTTTCGTTTTTGTTCCTTATATATATATTCTAATTTATACATTATTTTTCTTCAAATTGATTACTTCTTTTTTTTTTTTCCTTTTTTATAAATTTTACATTGAATTCAAGAAATGATAGTAAAAGATGGTTCTCTATCGTTATTTTTAGTTGAGAATTTTTAAGCTTGCGTTGTTGTTCATTGAGTAATTCATTTTTCTGTTTACATGCTTAATTAATGGATGACATTGGTTTTCAAGGTTTCATTCGAATCGGGAAAAGTATATTGCAGAAAAAGACAATACTTTCAATTATATTAAAAATTCTATTTTTAGTTTTTTTATCTTTATTTCATGTGGTTATGTTATTCCATTTTTGTTTTTTCCTTAAATTTTCTACTAAATTATATATTATTTTTCATTCAAATTGATTATTTTTCTTTGGTAAATTTTACATTGAATTCAAAGAAATGATATTGAGAGAGAGTTTCCTATCATTGGAGTTTTCTACATGAGAGTCTGATATTGTGACATGTGGCATGACATTTATTTGATAAATGTTACAACTTGACACGTTGCATTAAAAAATGGGCATATCTGACAAATATAAGAACTATACACGTGGCATTCAAAAATGAGTATTCAAAATTAAAATGAAACAGTGTGGGCATTCAAAACAAAAGTCTTATCTCCCTTCCCAACCACCCTCAACCACAACCACCCAAAAAAAAAAAAAAAACGGTTGAACAGTAAATCATTTTACCCAAAGGCAAACCATTAGAACACTTACAATTTGCTTACCATCTATTCATCATTATACTCCGAGTAAGTTTTGAATATTCATTTTAAAAATTTAGTTTAAATTGTGTTAATTATGTTTATATATGATATATTTTAGGGGTGCAAAGGCGGGCGGTTAAAAATCGCCCGCTAACCGCTAACCGCTAACCGCCTAACCGCATTAACCGCTAACCGCCTAACCGTTATAACCGCCTAGCGGTTAGCGGTTATTGGGTTTACTAACCGAAACCGCTAACCGCCTTTTTATATAATATATTTTTATAATTATAATTATAAAAATATTTATACATATAACATAATCACTTGATCATTAAATCACAATTTGAGTATTAATATATTATCACTATAATTTATATGATTATATCATATAATCACTTGATCATTAAATCACAATTTTTTTAAAAAAAATAATTAAATCACAATTTGAGTATTAATATATTATCACTATAATTTATATGATTATATCACATGAGATTGATTATTAAATCATTTGATTATATAATAACAAATTATACATATATAATATGACATAACTCATAAGTGTATCAATTCATACTAATACAACAATTAAATATCTAGAGACTTATTTTCAATGTATGTTATAAACTTATA
>NC_081545.1:21457688-21462728 GCF_901000735.1 Corylus avellana | reverse complement strand
ATTTTTCGTTTTTGTTCCTTATATATATATTCTAATTTATTCATTATTTTTATTCAAATTGATTACTTTTCTTTTTTCTTTTTCTTTTTGTTTTTTTAAATTTTACATTGAATTCAAGAAATGATAATAAAAGATGGTTCTCTGTCGTTATTTTTAGTTGCGGATTTTTTAGTTTGCGTTGTTGTTCATTAAGTAATTCATTTTTCTGTTTACATGCTTAATTAATGGATGACATTGGTTTTCAAGGTTTCATTCGAATCAGGAAAAATATACGGCAGAAAAAGACAATACTTTCAATTATGTTAAAAATTCTATTTTTAGTTTTTTATCTTTATTTCATGCGGTTATGTTATTCCATTTTTGTTTTTTCCTTAAATTTTCTACTAAATTATATATTATTTTTCATTCAAATTGATTGTTTTTCTTTGGTAAATTTTACGTTGAATTCAAAGAAATGATAGTGAGAGAGAGTTTCCTATCAGAGGAGTTTTCTACATGAGAGTCTGATATTGTGACACGTGGCATGACATTTATTTGATAAATGTTACAACTTGACACGTTGCATTAAAAAATGGGCATATCCGACAAATATAAGAACTATACACGTGGCATTCAAAATTAAAATGTAACGGTGCAGACATTCAAAACAAAAGTCTTATCTCCCTTCCCAACCACCCTCAACCACAACCACCATCAACTCTTTTAAAAAATTAAAAAAAAAAAAAAAAAAAACGGTTGAACAGTAAATCATTTTACCCAAAGGCAAACCATTAGAACACTTACAATTTGCTTATCATCTATTCATCATTGTACTCCGAGTAAGTTTTGAATATTCATTTTAAAAATTTAGTTTAAATTGTGTTAATTATGTTTATATATGATATATTTTCCTTCCAGAACATTTCATTTACTCTGTTGTTAAGATTTACTTTCTATTCTTGCACGATGTTCTTTTGCTTGATTTTTGGAATACTCATATTGTTCAAACACATAAAACTCTGAATGCAAAGATGCCCTTTCTTGTTAATGAGAATTTTCCAGACTTTTGTTCTCATTTTTAATAAAAACATTCTGTTTTCATTTTTGTTATTTCAAAAAAGTCTAAAAATTGTTCCTTACAAAATCAAAATTCTCTTAAAAACTGTCATTCACAATTTCCTAAAGATTGCCTTTGTGCGGTGAAATTTACTTCTACCCTTAATACAGTAAAAAAAAAAAAAAAAAAACATATAGTTCTAACTTTTCCCTCAAAAGCTAAATGATTTCTTGAATTAATTACTTAGAATTCGTTAATGCCTTTCCTTTTCCATTTTTTTTTTTTCTTGCTTTCAATTTCTTTTTTTTTTTTTTTTTTTTTTAAATATATCATACTTATTCATTGATAAAAGTTGCGAGCCTAAAGCTCTTACAAACAGAACAAAAAGTTCTGAAGTAAATCATAGCTGAAGCTAAAGATACAGTCATCAACAACAGACCAAATCAACCAAAACACAGCATCCGCTAACCTATGACTAAATATCAGGTTGAAAACTCAGATCTGCATCAAACAGACACCATCTAATGTATAGGTAGCGCTTATTCCTCGGCCTTGAGAGCAAAACTCCCAAGCTGATACTTATTCCTCGGCTTTGAAAGCAAAACTCCCAAGCCGATACTCATCCTCCTCGACTCGAAAGCCAGGATAAATTTCACATCCACAACCCAAAGGTTACCAGTAATATCGGCCAGCAACCGGGCGCAACAAAGTAGGAGGAGAAAGCCTTATTACAAGCATAAATAAAACCATACAGCAAATAAAACCAAATACAGGGGAACCCAAAGGAAATACAAAACAGAAAAACAACAAAACAGAAAAATAAATGCGAAAAACACTCAAAGCGGGTCACGGCAGCCGGAGGAGGCCGATCGCGAGCTGGCCGGAAATTGCCGCGGAAGGTGGCACAAAAAGCTTGGCACGGGAGGGGCAAGTGAAAAGACTCGACAGCGAGCGGTGAGCAGCGAAGTGAGCGCAGAGGAGATCAGCGGCACACAAACAAATAGAGAGGGGGAGAGTTTGAGTGAAAACCCCCAAAAGCAGTACCCACCGAGAGATAACACAAGCACAACAGAACAGAAAAAACCAAAGACAGAAACAAACCTAAAACAAAAATCGGGAAGCAAGGAAGGGAGGAGGGATGCAGGCAACGAGCATCCCTCCTCCCCTGAGGCGGCGGCGCTCTGGAGGGGGATTTAGGGTTTCACAAGCTTTAGGGTTTCATTGCAGTGTTTTGATGACTGTTTTCTTCGTAAATACTTTTGATATTAATTTCATTTATAACCAATTCCACTTTTATAAATCATTAAATGATTTTAATGATTTTTTATGAAAATAAGAACCCAAAAAGTTTTAGAACATTTTGACAGATACTCATTTGGAATTTTTCTGCAATTTTTACATGAGCTTTCTCTCTTCATTATCTCAAAACGTTTATTACTTATAGTTCAAAATTTGGCATTCAAACCCGAATGTAGAAAAAACAGAAAGTAGAAACTACTTATAGAAAAGAAATTGGGAAATAACTCCACCACTTAATCATAATTTGCATGCTTGAACTTTTACTTTATATAGTTAATACTTATTCACATTGCCTCATTTTTGCTTCTTGCTATGACTATTTGATATCTGTTCAAAGTAATGTCCTAATTAAATAATTTCAAATAGATTTCCTTAAACTCATAAATGAAAAATTGTTCTTACGCTCATTATTACGTGAATGTTATATTAGAATATAATATGGGTAAAAAATAACACGTTATATTAGAATATAAATGAAGCAATATGTCCATTGGTAATACGAAGATTTGGCATAACTGAGTCATGGAAAAGGGCCAAATTAACCATAAGTCTGATTAAAAATCTAATATTAATAACCTGTCATGCCAAAATATTATGTCATCATAAAATAATTTGCAAAATATTTCATTAGGCTCATAATTTGATATTCATTGCATTGAGAATAGGTAGTGGGGTTTAATGCTCACAATGGATCTTTTTTGGGAGGTTTAATGCTCACAAAAAACTCAAACTCAAACTTGTTTTTTTTTTTCCTGTCATTTATCCACCCACTAATTATTATTATTTTTTTTTTCCATCATGTCATTTTAAAAAACAACCTGTGCATTGCACGGGGTACAAGTTCGTAGTACTTTAAAGAAAAGCTGGTAGATTGTGTTATGATTTTTTTTTTTTTTTTTGATAAGTAATGATGCATTAAAGAGCGAAGATGGGCGCAACCCAAGTACACAGGAAGTATACAAGAGAGCGACTAAAATGGGGAGAAAGAAGAGGAGAACATAAAAAGAAAATCAGGAAAATTGATCACTAGGGATGCAAGCCAGCCTGCAGTCCAAGTAAAAAGCGTGTACAAAAAGAAATGAACAAGGTCCTCAAGGTTTCTCGACAAATCCTCAAAGCATCTAGCGTTCCTTTCCTTCCATAGGCACCATAAAAGACACAGGGGAGCCATCTTCCACACCACAGCACTTCGGGATTTTTCACCCGACACCAACTAGCGAGCATCTCCTTGACGCTTCTAGGCATAACCCAACTCATGTTGAAACGAGAGAAGATAACATCCCACAAAATGAGCGCAACCCCACAATGAAGAAAGAGATGATCCATCGACTCCCCTTCCGATTCACACATACAACATTGATTAATCACAACAATACCTCTCTTCCGAACATTATCTAAGGTAAGAGATTTCCCAAGGGTGGCCGACCAAGCAAAAAGCGCCACTCTCGAAGGAACCTTGGTGCGCCAAATACTTTTCCAAGGGAAAAGGTTGGGCTCTTTAAGGACAAGCTTTCTATAAAAGGAGTGAACCTCAAACTTCCCTTTTCTAGAAGGGATCCACCACATTCGGTCCTCCCCTTCCCCACGCAACGAGAGCGAATACAAGAGCGAGAAAATGGAGGCTAATGCCATCTCCTCCCAATCATGAATTCTACGAGTAAAGGTAACATTCCAATGAACCATATCATTTAAACACTCCCTGATATCCGCAATGAAAGCATCCTTATTGCTAGCAATATTGAATAGACTGGGAAAAGCATCCTTGAGGGACATCTCGCCGCACAAAATATCCTCCCAAAATTTTACTTTCAACCCCAAGCTAGGATCAAATCTAAAGTGACAGTGAAACGACCTCCAACCTCTACAAATGTATTTCCATAACCTCACCCCATGCGAACCATGAGGAACTTTAGGGTGCCAACCGCCCCAAAACACCCCATACTTTGCCACCAAGATTCTTCCCCACCAAGCTTCTTCCTCATTAGCAAATCTCTACAACCATTTCCCCAAACGAGCTTGATTAAAAAGCCGCAAACTCCGAATCCCTAGACCACCCTCAAAAATCGGAGAACAAACCTCGTGCCAACTGACCAAGTGGAACTTAGGCTCGTCATTGAGCCCACCCCATAAAAAATTCCGTTGAATCTTCTCAATGCGATTCGCCACAGAGGCAGGGATAGGAAAAAGAGACAGAAAGTAGGTAGGAAGATTGGATAAGGTGCTTTTGATGAGAGTGAGCCTAGCCCCCTTGGACAAGTACGAATGTTTCCAAGGGGCCAACCTTCTAGCAATCTTCTCCAACATGTCTTTCCATATAGCCAAAAGCTTGAACGAAGCCCCCAGCGTAAGACCCAGATACTTCAAAGGCAAAGAGCTAGTGCCACATCCCAGAATGCCAGTCAACTCACCTGCCTCACCCGTACCTCCGATAGGGATGAAAACAAATTTGGCCCGATTTACTTTTAACCTAGAGACAGTCTCGAAGCCAATAAGAAGGGCTTTAATAAATCTAATTTGGTCAGGAGCAGCCCCACAAAAAATCAGCGCATCATCAGCAAAAAGAAGGTTAGAAACAATAACTTGATCAGACTCTCTGGCACCCACATAAAAACCATTGATGAAACCCCTATTAATAGAAGCATTAATCATCCTGTTGAACGCCTCCATGACCATGATGAACAAAAAAGGTGAAAGGGGATCGCCTT
>NC_081545.1:21444913-21457588 GCF_901000735.1 Corylus avellana | reverse complement strand
ATGCATTAAAGAGCGAAGATGGGCGCAACCCAAGTACACAGGAAGTATACAAGAGAGCGACTAAAATGGGGAGAAAGAAGAGGAGAACATAAAAAGAAAATCAGGAAAATTGATCACTAGGGATGCAAGCCAGCCTGCAGTCCAAGTAAAAAGCGTGTACAAAAAGAAATGAACAAGGTCCTCAAGGTTTCTCGACAAATCCTCAAAGCATCTAGCGTTCCTTTCCTTCCATAGGCACCATAAAAGACACAGGGGAGCCATCTTCCACACCACAGCACTTCGGGATTTTTCACCCGACACCAACTAGCGAGCATCTCCTTGACGCTTCTAGGCATAACCCAACTCATGTTGAAACGAGAGAAGATAACATATAGTTCTAACTTTTCCCTCAAAAGCTAAATGATTTCTTGAATTAATTACTTAGAATTCGTTAATGCCTTTCCTTATTTTTTATTTATTTTTATTTTTTTGCTTTCAATTTCTATTGCAGTGTTTTGATCACTGTTTTCTTCGTAAATACTTTTGATATTAATTTCATTTATAACCAATTCCACTTTTATAAATCATTAAGTGATTTTAATGATTTTTTATGATAATAAGAACCCAAAAAGTTTTAGAACATTTTGACAGATACTCATTTGGAATTTTTCTGCAATTTTTACATGAGCTTTCTCTCTTCATTATCTCAAAACGTTTATTACTTACAGTTCAAAATTTGGCATTCAAACCCGAATGTAGAAAAAACAGAAAGTAGAAACTACTTATAGAAAAGAAATTGGGAAATAACTCCACCACTTAATCATAATTTGCATGCTTGAACTTTTACTTTATATAGTTAATACTTATTCACATTGCCTCATTTTTGCTTCTTGCTATGACTATTTGATATCTGTTCAAAGTAATGTCCTAATTAACTAATTTCAAATAGATTTCCTTAAACTCATAAATGAAAAATTGTTCTTACGCTCATTATTACGTGAATGTTATATTAGAATATAATATGGGTAAAAAATAACACGTTATATTAGAATATAAATGAAGCAATATGTCCATTAGTAATACGAAGATTTGGCATAACTGAGTCATGGAAAAAGGGCCAAATTAACCATAAGTCTGATTAAAAATCTAATATTAATAACCTGTCATGCCAAAATATTATGTCATCATAAAATAATTTGCAAAATATTTCATTAGGCTCATTATTTGATATTCATTGCATTGAGAATAGGTAGTGGGGTTTAATGCCCACAATGGATCTTTTTTGGGAGGTTTAATGCTCACAAAAAACTCAAACTCAAACTTGTTTTTTTTTTCCTGTCATTTATCCACCCTCTAATTATTATTATTTCTTTTTTCCATCATGTCATTTTAAAAAACAACCCGTGCATTGCAAGGGGTACAAGTTCGTAGTACTTTAAAGAAAAGCTGGTAGATTGTGTTATGATTTTTTTTTTGTTTAATAAGTAATGATGCATTAAAGAGCGAAGATGGGCGCAATCCAAGTACACAGGAAGTATACAAGAGAGCGACTAAAATGGGGAGAAAGAAGAGGGGAACATAAAAAGAAAATCAGGAAAATTGATCACTAGGGATGCAAGCCAGCCTGCAGTCCAAGTAAAAAGCGTGTACAAAAAGAAATGAACAAGGTCCTCAAGGTTTCTCGACAAATCCTCAAAGCATCTAGCGTTCCTTTCCTTCCATAGGCACCATAAAAGACACAGGGGAGCCATCTTCCACACCACAGCACTTCGGGATTTTTCACCCGACACCAACTAGCGAGCATCTCCTTGACGCTTCTAGGCATAACCCAACTCATGTTGAAACGAGAGAAGATAACATCCCACAAAATGAGCGTAACCCCACAATGAAGAAAGAGATGATCCATCGACTCCCCTTCCGATTCACACATACAACATTGATTAATCACAACAATACCTCTCTTCCGAACATTATCCAAGGTAAGAGATTTCCCAAGGGTGGCCGACCAAGTAAAAAGCGCCACTCTCTAAGGAACCTTGGTGCGCCAAATACTTTTCCAAGGGAAAAGGTTGGGCTCTTTAAGGACAAGCTTTCTATAAAAAGAGTGAACCTCAAACTTCCCTTTTCTAGAAGGGATCCACCACATTCGGTCCTCCCCTTCCCCATGCAACGAGAGCGAATACAAGAGCGAGAAAATGGAGGCTAATGCCATCTCCTCCCAATCATGAATTCTACGAGTAAAGGTAACATTCCAATGAACCATATCATTTAAACACTCCCTGATATACGCAATGAAAGCATCCTTATTGCTAGCAATACTGAATAGACTGGGAAAAGCATCCTTGAGGGACATCTCGCCGCACAAAATATCCTCCCAAAATTTGACTTTCAACCCCAAGCTAGGATCAAATCTAAAGTGACAGTGAAACGACCTCCAACCCCTACAAATGTATTTCCATAACCTCACCCCATGCGAACCATGAGGAACTTTAAAGTGCCAACCGCCCCAAAACACCCCATACTTTTCCACCAAGATTCTTCCCCACCAAGCTTCTTCCTCATTAGCAAATCTCTACAACCATTTCCCCAAACGAGCTTGATTAAAAAGCCTCAAACTCCGAATCCCTAGACCGCCCTCAAAAATCGGAGAACAACCTCGTGCCAACTGACCAAGTGGAACTTAGGCTCGTCGTTGAGCCCACCCCATAAAAAATCCCGTTGAATCTTCTCAATGCGATTCGCCACAAAGGCAGGGATAAGAAAAAGAGACAGAAAGTAGGTAGGAAGATTGGATAAGGTGCTTTTGATAAGAGTGAGCCTAGCCCCCTTGGACAAGTACGAATGTTTCCAAGGGGCCAACCTTCTAGCAATCTTCTCCAACATGTCTTTCCATATAGCCAAAAGCTTGAACGAAGCCCCCAGCGTAAGACTCAGATACTTCAAAGGCAAAGAGCTGATGCCACATCCCAGAATGCCAGTCAACTCACCTACCTCACGGTCCTCATCCGTACCTCCGACAGGGATGAAAACAGATTTGGCCCGATTTACTTTTAACCTAGAGACAGTCTCGAAGCCAATAAGAAGGGCTTTAATAAATCTAATTTGGTCAGGAGCAGCCCCACAAAAAATCAGCGCATCATTAGCAAAAAGAAGGTTAGAAACAATAACTCGATCAGACTCTCTGGCACCCACATAAAAACCATTGATGAAACCCCTATTAATAGAAGCATTAATCATCCTGTTGAACGCCTGCATGACCATGATGAACAAAAAAGGTGAAAGGGGATCGCCTTGTCTCACCCCACTCGAACTCACAAAGAAGCCAGAAGAAGAACCATTGATCAAAACCAAGAACCGCACAGACGAGATACAATACTCAATCCATAAGCACCATTTCTCACCAAAACCGCACCTTCTTAACAAGTAGACTAAAAACTTCCAGCTCATGTGATCATAAGCCTTTTCCATATCCAACTTACACAAGAGGTCAGGTTCCTCAGATCTGATTCGGCTGTCCAGGCATTCATTGGCAATAAGAACCGAATCCAAAAGATGTCTGCCTTTGACAAAAGCATTCTGCGGATTGGAGATGACCCGATCCATAGCCCCCCCCCCACACAAGGCTGATTGGACGAAAGTCCTTCAAATCGAATGCCCCATGAGACTTTGGAATAAGAGAAAGAAACATAGCATTAAGACTTTTTTCAAATTTACCTCTATCATGGAACTCTGCAAAAACAGCCATAATGTCTAGTTTGATCACATCCCAACAATCCTAGAAAAAAGCCATAGAAAAACCATCCGGGCCTAGAGCCTTATCCCTATCCATTTTTTTAACCACCTCCCTTTCCTCGAAAGGAACTTCCAAACTAGAAGGCTCATCAACATCCAACATGTCGAAATGAAGATTATCCAACCTCAATCTCCAACTAAGAGTCTCTGTGAAAAGCAACTCATAAAAACAGGTGATATGATTGCTAATAGCCTCTTGATCAGAAGTAGTAGTGCCATTAATGTTCAATGACTCAATATAATTCTGTCTACGGTTGGCATTAGTAATCCGATGGAAGAATTTTGTACACTTATCACCCTCTTTCAATCAACAGATCCTAAATTTTTGCCTCCAACTGATTTCTTCTTGTAGGAGGGAGGATTCTAACTCTCTAGCAAGCACCCTTTTCCTCTCAATCTCTTCAGTAGATAAACCCCTGTCTTCCTCCACCCTATCAAGAGCTTTAATATCATCCATACGAGTCTTAATACAAGCCCCCACATTGACAAAGTCTTGAGCATTCCATCTTTTAATGTCCCACTTTAGAGCTTGCATCTTTTTAGAAATGATGAAGCTCGGAGTACCATGAAATTGGTACGAGTCCCACCACCTACGAACTTTATCCACAAAACCCTCCACTTTGAGCCACATATTCTCAAATTTGAAAGGTCTTTTGCCTCCCGAAGAAGAATTGCAGTCCAGAATAATAGGAGCATGATCGGAGCAAACCCGAAGCATCCTCTTTTGTCACAAATCCTGATGACGAGCTTCCCAATCTGGAGAAACTAGAAAACGGTCAAGCCTAGACCAAGAATGATTATTAGACCAGGTAGAGATCCCCCCAACTAAGGGAAGGTCCATGAGGCCCTGCTCCAAAATCAACTCACCAAAATTCCTCATTGTAGACCGAGAAAAAGCTCCCCTCAACCTATCACTTGGATAAAGAGTAACACTGAAATCCCCAGCAATACACCACGGCATGTCCTAGCAGCTCATAACCCCTGCTAGCTCCTCCCAAAGAAGACGTCTGGAATTGACTCTATTAGGCCCATACACCCCCGCAAACGCCCAAACAAAACAATCCTTAACATTTTTGAAGGACTAGGCCGCCACATAACTTCCCAAAGTAGCATCTATCTTCTCAACAACCCTCTTGTTCCACATGAGCAAAATGCCACCTGAAGCCCCAATAGAAGGAACATAGCACCACTCCACATACAGGCAGCCCCATAAACTCCTCACTAAGCTGAACGAAATAAAATCCATCTTCGTCTCTTGAAAACAAATTAAATCTACCTTCCAACTTCTGAGCAGATTTCTAACCCTCAACCTCTTATCCCTCTCATTCAAACCTCTCACATTCCATGAAAGAATCTTAAGCTTCATGATTTAACTCGATTGGCCCTCCCCTTATTCCTGTCCCTCATAGAATACTCCAAAAAATTAACAGAAGAATGCAAATTATTAAGCTCTCTCTTACCTTTTTTAATTGCAGGTGTAACCTCTTCCCTTTCTATTTCATTGCCCTTGTTGTCAGCGATAAGTATCCCAATGGTCTCCTCAAGCTTCCTTTCTTCTCCATCACAAGAGAGGCCAACTTCTTTGCAAGCCTTAGTAATGAAAGCCCTCTCCTACACCACCAACGGTTCCTCATCAAGTGAATTCGGGACGAAAGACTCCTGAGACAAGGATACCTTTTCTACAGGGGAATCTCCGCCCAAATTTACAACCAGCGTTGCGCATGTACCCGGCTCCTTGCCCAGAATACCCAACTCAAAACCACCTAGAGACTGAACCACAAGGCCGCTCCCCAAGATTTCTTCCCTCCCAAGCTCCTCACAAACACAGGCAACAGACCTAGAGAAAACCGATGACACCCACTTGCCAGGCTTCTTACCCAAAATCCCCATAGCAGAGACGCTCGAACCACTCTTTGGAGAGCACTGATCAGAAAGACCGAATACCAGAGTAGGAGAGGCGTCAGGAACGAGAAGGACAACCTGCATCTTTACCAAAAGACCCGAGGCAGAACCCATCGTCGAATTTGCCTGAATAGTGGAACTTACCGTCGAAACAACACCCAAAACACCAACCCTCACCGGAATCTTCCTCACCGGCCCCTTTCCAGACGATGCTACCCTCATCGGCTCCTCTGTCATAGCCGCGGAAATGATCGGCTTGGGAGAACCAGCGTGGGCATCCCTGGCGAAGTGGAGTGACCTAGAAACGAACAACTCAAGAGTACCGGCGATACCCACCGGAGCATTGGGACCACCCGCCGAAAT
The DNA here is from genome assembly GCF_901000735.1 of Corylus avellana. Lineage (NCBI taxonomy): Eukaryota > Viridiplantae > Streptophyta > Magnoliopsida > Fagales > Betulaceae > Corylus > Corylus avellana. The sequence goes on along the minus strand of NC_081545.1, from coordinate 21,451,552 downwards.
GTCCAGTGCACCTACCAGCTCTAACCCTGCATGTGAACCCTTCCCTTTCTCCGTTGGCCTCGCCCCAAACTCCACAGCCGAGATATCTTGCAAAAACAGGGCCTTACTAACAGGGCCATTAACAAGACCATTATCCAAGTTGGGCCGTGCACTCTTCTTTCTAAAATAAGTCTTAATAGGTTGCAAGGGCGTTCCACGATTCAACTTGGGCCGCACCATATAATCTTTCTTGTACTGGGCCACACCGCTTGGTTTTATTCCCTCTTGCCGATCCACAAACGCAAGCCCCACCAGGCTTGGAAGTAAAGCTCTGACATTCTAAATATTTAATTGTTATATCAAGCCTTTCCAATCCCACGTCAACCTCTCCTTTTAGCCTGCTCAACGACTCCCTAGCATTAATGAGCTCGGCTTTCACACGAAAGAAGGACTGCACATCATAGCAGCCATCCCCCTCCCACGCCTTCACGTTATCAGCGCCAAGTTTCGATGCTGGCAGCCTTGCCGTGGGATACAAGCTGCTCACCGGAGGTGGTAAACAACTCGCCAGAGCCCTACTGAAATCCCTCGAAAGCTCCCCTTCCTTTGGGTTGCTCGTTCCCGCCACAACAAAAGAATGAATCTTCTTCGGACCCTCCACACTACCACCGACAGTCCACACCGGGGCGTTGATCTTTTGCGAACCCACCACTTGCTTGGCAGAAACTTGTTCTTGCTTGTCCATCTCTGCAAAGGCCTCTTTCAGCCACCTTGGCACCCTGGCTATCAGCTCAGAAAAAGAGTTAAAAAAATCCTCTGCTGGTTGCAATGACAACCCCAAAACCTCCGCATAACTCCTCCTTCCCGCCCCCTCCTTATCTTTATTCCCCTCCTTGGCCTCTCTGACCTCACAAAGAGATGACTTTGCCAGGCGCACCTCCATGATAAAGCGCTCCCAACCTTGTCCATAACGTCCTTTTGGAATAATAATCGAACCACATCTTTGCCTTCCATCAAATTCTCCTACTGTCAGAAAACGCCCATGTCTATTGGAGCATTTATGTGCAATTATCCGTGGGTACCCTGCTCTAGATTGATCACAAAAGACCTCAGAAGTTTCCACTGCCACCAAATCCCCCACTATGCGCACCAACTACACTAACTCGTCCTTCTGCAAGAAAATGAATTTTTGTTTCCTGTTGCTTCTTTCAAGAATCGTCACCCCTAAGGCCCCTCCCTTAATCTGCACATCAAAAACTTTGGACTCCACAAACCACCTTCTCGAACCAGCCATGACACTAACCAAGAAGATAAAAACTAAACACCAAAACAGTGCTCACGCGCCACCAGAGGTGGATGATTTGGGGGGGCTGTTGAGGATAAAGAGATTTATTTTATGTTGAATGGGAATTACTTTTTGCAGTGATGGATTGAGTTTTCTATTTGAATGATTGAAATCATTTTAGGGATTAATTACAAACTCGTAATAATTAAAGGAACAAAGGAATTGGCTTATTGGCAACCTTATTGTAAAAGGCATAGGATCCCTCCATTTTAAATGATATTGATAGGAGTTATTTTATTATCAAAATTTTATTTTGATGTATCTATAAGCTAATATATACACATAAAATAATCCCAAGGGGTTGGCACACATCTCTAGTGAAAGCCAAATTTAACCGATCCATACTGTGTGGTAGGAGTGTGTTACACAGTTATAAGATTTATCCTTTATGGGTGGATACACAAAGTAACCTTTACCTTAAGGGGTTCTCCGTCATGGCAAAAATATATATATATATATATATATATATACACACACATAAAATACATTTATAAAGGGAAAGATCGTACAACTGATTTTATGGTTTGATCCATTATGTTTAGCATTCCAAATTTCCTATTGATTTATGAGTGCTATTATACGACTGTCTGATGTGACAATTTATTAAATAGTATTACTCTTGATTTATATTCGAATGAATTGGGTGATATCTGTCGTAGAGCTCCACAGAGATTTTGTCCTCAATTTTCTCCTAGAACAAATAAAGAATAAAAAATATAAAATCGATACATGAGAGAGAGAGAGAGAGAGAGAGAGAGAGAGAGCAATATACAATAAAAATCGATACATCACAAAGAAAATGAGTTTATAAATTTCTTTCAACAGCTGCTAAGTTAGACAACACAGATTTACACAGCTGGGCAACAATTGCAAATTAACCAAGACATGTTTATAAGTCCTCTTCATCAACCTAAGCTTTACCTTGTGCCTTTACCATGGAGGAGTCAGACAGCCAAAAAAAAACAGTTTGGGGGGCGGGGGTGGGTTGGGGCATCCAAAACAGCAAATATTTAACAAGAAAACAATTCCCAAGCATGGGTGTAAATTTTGTTGCAGAAAATTGAAGGGGAAAAAAAAAGGGAACAAATAAATATTAAAAATTTCACCTAATAAAAAACAAAAAATAAATAAAATAACCCTATGATAGATTGGAGGCTGTCAATGAATAGAGCTGAAGCTTTCAATGGGATCGGATTCTTCAAGCATGGAAGCAGCCTGAAAGCAGTCTGCAGCATCAGCTATTCGTCCATCATTCCTGTGAACAATCCCCAAGTAATACCATGCCATTCGGTTGGTAGGATCTATCCTTAATGCATCTGACAGTAAGCTTCTTGCCACAGGCAATACCTTCAAGCCTCTCTTTGACAACACACTACCAATCAAGATCTTGCAAGGAACATAATAAGGTTCCAGTAGAAGGGCATCAATATAAGCAGCAAGAGCTTCTCGGATCTGTCCACGACCTTCACGCAGTGAACCTGGTAGAAATTACCAGGAAAAATGACAATTTTTACAAAGAATATAGGGTTTCTAAGCCATATTAGGTCTGGCAAGAGATTCTTCTCATTTAAGCCCGTAGTAACAAGCTTTACAACTAATGGTTTCTACTCAAAAGTGATAATAGCAATAACAATAACAACAACAATATTAACAATACTTTTTTAACTATAAGTGATAATAGCAGTAACAATAACAACAACAACAACATTAATGATATTATTATTAAAGATAGTTTGAGGACTCCTTTCTTTTGTGTGGATTTAACGCAAAAAAAAAAAAAAAATCTCGACAAAGCATCTTTGTGGTATTGGAACCAACCAGCAAAAAGTATTAAAGCTGGAAAGACCAATGCATAAAGTGCGCGTACAATAGTGTTGTAATTCACTAGTTATTTTAGATGCTTGCCAAATCTTAAAAAAAAAAAAAAAAAAAAAAAAAAAAAATGACAGACCACTGTGACTTGTTATTATACATATTTATCAATTTTGCTGGTTAAATAGATATTTAGTAACAGTATCTACAAAATTTTCAAATTTTCAGTACAATATTGTAAGACTATTATTGATATTACAATAAATGCAATAATACATAGATATTTTCTCCTCATGTTGTGAAATAGATCAATTCTACAACATGAGGAGAAATATCTAACTTTTCTATATGGTATCAGAGCTTATCAAGAGTGTGAAATCATGATTCTCTCGTCATTGGCATCATTAACAACTGCCATGATAGCTCAAATCACTTCAATTACGACTACTAAGCTTATCATGAAGACTTATTTAGCATGGAAGGATCGAATTCTTCCATTGTTTGAGAATGTAAATCTTCTTGATCACATTTCTACAGAAGTAGAAGAGCCCCAAAAGTTCAATATAGTTGGTGACAGGAATGGAACCCAGCCTGCGCAGCTTAGAGGAAAAAATGATTCGCCTTTAGAAAGACTGATCTCAGGAACTCTTACACCAGAATTGCATGGATTTATAGCACTCAACCACAGCAAGACAGAACCGGAATTGTGTTGAAAAAAATCTAGCTGATGCGTCCCAAGAAAGAGAACTTAGGACTTATTCTGAGAACTGCAGACAATCCGAAAAGGTAACCAATTTGCTATTGATTACCTTAAGACCATTGAAAGCATTTGTGATTGTAGAGAGAAAATGCTATGCCATGTTGTACACTTCTAGAAGATAGCCTTGATGAGGTGTCCCTGACCAGCTGCCCCACCACCTCTCTTTCCAGAATATTCTGTCATATTGCAAATTATTCTCATATATATATATTTTTTTTTTTTTTTTTTTGATAAGACAAATTATTCTCATATATATGTGGAAGGTTCTTGACATGTTCCAGATTTGTGATAATGAGGGTTGGTTTCTCTCTACTTTTTTCCTCCCCCACCCCCTCGCCCCATCGGCGTGTGTAGGCGCAAGCCAACACTGTTTTCTTCTGTGTTAATATTGCCCTTCATCTCTGGGGTTAAGTGATTGCTGTATTCGGTGGACATTGTGGACAATGGGGTATGTGAGTTGGTTTTATGTTGAGGCTAAAGCCTTTGAGCTCTTGATGGATGAAGGGGGTTCGTTCCTCTGATTGGTTGAGAGAAGAAAAGGCTTAGCCCGTGTTGTGGCGTTGGGAAAGTGGAGTGTTGTCTGGCTAAAAAACTCATTGGAGTCGCTGGTGAATAAGCCGGAGGTCTTGGAGTTTATTGATACATGTAGGGAGGGGAATACAGCTTTTATTGCCTGGAGAGAGGCTAATAGTTCAGGCAGGTTCCTGGAGCTGGCGGAGTATATGGTGGGAGGCCAGAAAGGTCTCATCATTATCCCGAAGGGGAGAGAAGGGTGGGTCCCTCTACCAGTCTTCTCTATTTACAAAGATGTGGTGAAGGGGCGTTGTGCTGGCATGGGACTAGTAAGGTTAAAGGTGTGGGTAGGTGTGATGCAATTGTAACCTGGCCCTGTCTGGAGGTGGACTTGTTCTCGGAGGTGGAGACTACACTGTCGAATTTCTGTCCAGCAGTAAGGAATAAGAAAAAAACTGGGACTTTGCCATCAGCCTGGGTTTTATAGATTGTAGAGGAGATACACCTTTCAGTGGGGACTTTCATGCGATGGTTTTGAAGAGGAACTCTTGGCCCTCTTAGCGGCCATTGAAGCGAGCAATCATGAGGAGGGATAGGGTTCGAGCTTGACCTTGGGAAAGAAAGGTAATAGAGAACCAAGGAGGTAATCCAATTCCATTAATTATGATGTGACCAGTGGCAGTACTTGTCATAGTAGGGATAAGGGGAGGGCTGGCTGCAAGTGGATTTTTATTACCCAAGATTCTTTCTTGGAATGTGAGAGGGTTGAATGAGGGGGACAAGCGATTGAGAGTCGGAAACCTCCTTAGGCAATGGAAGGCAGACATCGTTTGTTTGCAGGAAACTAAACTGGAACTCATTTCTATCAGTATTGTGCAAAGCTTGTGGCGATGTCAGCATGTGGATTGGTGTTATTCAGCTTTGAGAGGGGTCTCCGGTGGTATCTTGCTTATGTGGGATAGGAGGGTTGAGGAAAAGATTGAAGAGTATGTGGGGGATTTTGATGTTGTCTTCTCTTTCAGAGACGTAGAAAATGGCTCTATTTGGCCTTTTGCTGGGGTTTATGGACCTAATTCAGCAAGCGTTGGGCGATCTTTATGGGAGGAGTTGTGGTCTGATTAGTTGGTGGGATATGCTATGGTGCCTTGGAGGTGATTTTAACATCACCTTTTTTTTTCTTTTTTTTTTTGATAAGTAAATATGCGTTATCAAAGCGCAGAGGGGCGCAACCCTAGTACACAGGGAGTATACAAGAGAGCGACTAAAAGGAAGAAAAAGAAGAAGAGAACATAAAAGGAAATCAGGAAAACTAATCACTAGGGAAGATTGATAGATAGATTCAACATCACCTTTTTTCTTAGTGATATGATAGATTGAGGGAAGCACGGTATTCTCCTGCTATGTTGGAGTTCACTAAGTTCATTTTTTAGCAGAGTCTCATGGATCTTCTCCTTATAAGGGGTTACATGGTCTAATAATTGGGATTCCCCCATCTTGGTCAAGAATTGATACATTTCTTGTTTCTCCGGAATGGGAAGCTAAGTATTTCAATCTATTCTTAAAGAGGCTACATAGGCTATGGTCAGATCATTTCCCCATTCTTCTTAATTGTGGAGGAATTTAGAGGGGTAAAAGATCTTTTAAATTTGAAAATATGTGGTTAAAGGTTAAAGGTTTTGTGGATAGGGTGAGGCAGTTGTGGTCGTCACTCTCCTAGCTTCATCTTGGCTCAAAAGCGTAAGGCCTCGAAAGCTGATTTAAAAATTTGAAATGAGTAGGTGTTTGGTAATATGGAGATCCATAAAAAAGCTCTTTTGGAAGAGTTGTGCACCCTTGATAGAATGGAGGAAGTGAGAGCATTAGTTGCCAAAGAGAAGTTGAGGAAAAGCTTGGCTATCAGTGAGTTGGATAAAGCTACCTTGTTGGAGGAGATTAGTTGGAGACAAAAGTTAAAAGTTCTTTGGCTAAAATAGGGTGATAAATGTACAAAGTTCCTTTGTCAAGTAGCCAATTTGAATAGGAGGCACAACTCCATTGAATCGCAGTTAGTAAACAGCTTAGTTTCTTCGAACCAACCTGTTATCAGGGAACATATGGTTCAGTTCTATGGGAGCCCTTTTTCAAAGCCGTTCAGCAGGCGGCCCAAGTTGGATGGTCTTGCTTTTGAACCTATAGTTGTTGAGGAGGCCTCTTGGTTAGAGCATCTATTGAGTGAGATCCTAGAGGTGGT
>NC_081545.1:21353208-21444813 GCF_901000735.1 Corylus avellana | reverse complement strand
CTAAGGCCCCTCCCTTAATCTGCACATCAAAAACTTTGGACTCCACAAACCACCTTCTCGAACCAGCCATGACACTAACCAAGAAGATAAAAACTAAACACCAAAACAGTGCTCACGCGCCACCAGAGGTGGATGATTTGGGGGGGCTGTTGAGGATAAAGAGATTTATTTTATGTTGAATGGGAATTACTTTTTGCAGTGATGGATTGAGTTTTCTATTTGAATGATTGAAATCATTTTAGGGATTAATTACAAACTCGTAATAATTAAAGGAACAAAGGAATTGGCTTATTGGCAACCTTATTGTAAAAGGCATAGGATCCCTCCATTTTAAATGATATTGATAGGAGTTATTTTATTATCAAAATTTTATTTTGATGTATCTATAAGCTAATATATACACATAAAATAATCCCAAGGGGTTGGCACACATCTCTAGTGAAAGCCAAATTTAACCGATCCATACTGTGTGGTAGGAGTGTGTTACACAGTTATAAGATTTATCCTTTATGGGTGGATACACAAAGTAACCTTTACCTTAAGGGGTTCTCCGTCATGGCAAAAATATATATATATATATATATATATATACACACACATAAAATACATTTATAAAGGGAAAGATCGTACAACTGATTTTATGGTTTGATCCATTATGTTTAGCATTCCAAATTTCCTATTGATTTATGAGTGCTATTATACGACTGTCTGATGTGACAATTTATTAAATAGTATTACTCTTGATTTATATTCGAATGAATTGGGTGATATCTGTCGTAGAGCTCCACAGAGATTTTGTCCTCAATTTTCTCCTAGAACAAATAAAGAATAAAAAATATAAAATTGATACATGAGAGAGAGAGAGAGAGAGAGAGAGAGAGAGCAATATACAATAAAAATCGATACATCACAAAGAAAATGAGTTTATAAATTTCTTTCAACAGCTGCTAAGTTAGACAACACAGATTTACACAGCTGGGCAACAATTGCAAATTAACCAAGACATGTTTATAAGTCCTCTTCATCAACCTAAGCTTTACCTTGTGCCTTTACCATGGAGGAGTCAGACAGCCAAAAAAAAACAGTTTGGGGGGCGGGGGTGGGTTGGGGCATCCAAAACAGCAAATATTTAACAAGAAAACAATTCCCAAGCATGGGTGTAAATTTTGTTGCAGAAAATTGAAGGGGAAAAAAAAAGGGAACAAATAAATATTAAAAATTTCACCTAATAAAAAACAAAAAATAAATAAAATAACCCTATGATAGATTGGAGGCTGTCAATGAATAGAGCTGAAGCTTTCAATGGGATCGGATTCTTCAAGCATGGAAGCAGCCTGAAAGCAGTCTGCAGCATCAGCTATTCGTCCATCATTCCTGTGAACAATCCCCAAGTAATACCATGCCATTCGGTTGGTAGGATCTATCCTTAATGCATCTGACAGTAAGCTTCTTGCCACAGGCAATACCTTCAAGCCTCTCTTTGACAACACACTACCAATCAAGATCTTGCAAGGAACATAATAAGGTTCCAGTAGAAGGGCATCAATATAAGCAGCAAGAGCTTCTCGGATCTGTCCACGACCTTCACGCAGTGAACCTGGTAGAAATTACCAGGAAAAATGACAATTTTTACAAAGAATATAGGGTTTCTAAGCCATATTAGGTCTGGCAAGAGATTCTTCTCATTTAAGCCCGTAGTAACAAGCTTTACAACTAATGGTTTCTACTCAAAAGTGATAATAGCAATAACAATAACAACAACAATATTAACAATACTTTTTTAACTATAAGTGATAATAGCAGTAACAATAACAACAACAACAACATTAATGATATTATTATTAAAGATAGTTTGAGGACTCCTTTCTTTTGTGTGGATTTAACGCAAAAAAAAAAAAAAAAATCTCGACAAAGCATCTTTGTGGTATTGGAACCAACCAGCAAAAAGTATTAAAGCTGGAAAGACCAATGCATAAAGTGCGCGTACAATAGTGTTGTAATTCACTAGTTATTTTAGATGCTTGCAAAAAAAAAAAGAAAAGAAAAAAAGACAGACCATTGTGACTCTTGTTATTATACATATTTATCAATTTTGCTGGTTAAATAGATATTTAGTAACAGTATCTACAAAATTTTCAAATTTTCAGTACAATATTGTAAGACTATTATTGATATCTACAAAAATGCTTCTTTCATCATGTTTTTCATTGATACTTTTAGTATAGCATTATAATGATTGCATTATAATGTTTTCGTGGGATGCGTTCGTGTAGATTAGGATGGAGCGACGGTTTTCGGTGGAAGCTAAAACCTTCTTTTTCTCGACGAAGGCTTCGAAGCTTCGTTTGGAGGAAAGAAGGAAGGGTTTTGTAGGGCTTATTCTGGTGGGTCAGCGAAGTGCTTCCTGGTTGGCAGCTACGGTAGAAGAGGCGTCTCAGTCTCAGGTGAAGGAAGATTTCGTCAAAAAATTTAGCGAGGAAGGGAAGTCTTTGTCGGTGAGCGGGGGTAGTAACAAAGCTGGGAGATTCCTGGAGGTGGTTGCCTATCTGGAGGACGAACGGAAAGGTATCATCTGGATCCCAGAGGCCCGCTCTGGGCGGGGTTGGCGGAGGTTCGTGGTTGAGCTGCGTTCGTTGATGGCTGCGCAGGCGAGTTCTCCAGGGTTTTCGAATTCTGAGAGTTTCTCTCCGGGGACAAAAGATGGACGGTCTTTCGCCGAAGCTTTGCGCTCTTCTTCCTGCGAGGTGGCGGACATTGCTGGGGCGCGGCTTCTTTCGTCGCAAGAGATTGACTTGTTCCCGGTGGCGAGCTGTTTCGAGATGGGGAATGCTGGAGTGGAAACACGATTCGCGATGGATTGTTACGAAATGGAGAAAGCTCATCCCTTGATTGAGCAAAGCTTCTCGTCTCCGGTGGCGGCGGCAACAAAGTTTAGAAGGAACAAGGCGATGAGGCGATTAGGGTTTTTCTGCGATAAGTTGGACCGGATCCTTCGCGGGCTGGGTGAGAAGCCCAAAGGTAAGCGGATTAGGGTTGGTTCTTTGGGTTATGATGGGCAAAATTCCGGGTCGGTTTCCGGGTCGGCTGTGGTTCAAATTCCCGTTTGCGGCCCTGTTTTGGATCCCGATAAGTTCAGCGATGGGTTTTTGTTGCATTCGGATAAGTCTTCGCCAGAGTCTCCTGGGTTTGCTGAGAATGCTCAAATTGGTGATTTTGGACGGAAATCTTCCCCGGCGACTCCTGTGTCTCCGGCGAGGCTTTGGCGCAGTTTGAGGGATGACGCTACTGCTCCTACGGTGGTGGCTACTGTTTCTTCGGTGGCTTCTGTTTCGCCTGTGAATCATTTCTCTTTTCCTCCGGCGATTCCTGCGGTTGCTTCTACTTATCCGGCGAGGTTTCAGTGCAGGATGAGGGCTGAGGCTTCTGTTCCTCCGGTGGTGGCGACTGTTCCTCCGGTGAGGGCTATTGTTTCTCCGGTTTTCTCTTTTCCTCCTGCACCTGCCAAAGCTTTGATAGATAACCAAGTTTCCAAGTGTTATACACGGAGAGCGAAGGATAAGGAAGCTAAACAGCTTCATAAGAAAAAGATGCCACTGGGGGTGAAGAATTTGGAATGCTCCGATAACTTTGAGGCTAGGGGCAGTGGCTCGAGTAGGGCTAGGGATGTGGGGTGATCATGTGTAGGGTTAGCCTTTGTGTAGGGTGTTTCTTGTGTAGGGTGTTTTGATTTCGGGGGTTCTTGGGTGGATCTTTTTAGGTTCCTTGTGGGTGCTCCTTGGGAGCTTAGGGTTTTATTGGGTGTATAGCCGCAATCTTTTATACTCCCTGTGTAATCGTGTTGCGCCCTGTTGGGTTTTTGATATATACTAATTTACCTATCAAAAAAAAAAAATTTCTCCTCATGTTGTGAAATAGATCAATTCTACAACATGAGGAGAAATATCTAACTTTTCTATATGGTATCAGAGCTTATCAAGAGTGTGAAATCATGATTCTCTCGTCATTGGCATCATTAACAACTGCCATGATAGCTCAAATCACTTCAATTACGACTACTAAGCTTATCATGAAGACTTATTTAGCATGGAAGGATCGAATTCTTCCATTGTTTGAGAATGTAAATCTTCTTGATCACATTTCTACAGAAGTAGAAGAGCCCCAAAAGTTCAATATAGTTGGTGACAGGAATAGAACCCAGCCTGCGCAGCTTAGAGGAAAAAATGATTCGCCTTTAGAAAGACTGATCTCAGGAACTCTTACACCAGAATTGCATGGATTTATAGCACTCAACCACAGCAAGACAGAACCGGAATTGTGTTGAAGAAAATCTAGCTGATGCGTCCCAAGAAAGAGAACTTAGGACTTATTCTGAGAACTGCAGACAATCCGAAAAGGTAACCAATTTGCTATTGATTACCTTAAGACCATTGAAAGCATTTGTGATTGTAGAGAGAAAATGCTATGCCATGTTGTACACTTCTAGAAGATAGCCTTGATGAGGTGTCCCTGACCAGCTGCCCCACCACCTCTCTTTCCAGAATATTCTGTCATATTGCAAATTATTCTCATATATATGTGGAAGGTTCTTGACATGTTCCAGATTTGTGATAATGAGGGTTGGTTTCTCTCTACTTTTTTCCTCCCCCACCCCCTCCCCCCATCGGCGTGTGTAGGCGCAAGCCAACACTGTTTTCTTCTGTGTTAATATTGCCCTTCATCTCTGGGGTTAAGTGATTGCTGTATTCGGTGGACATTGTGGACAATGGGGTATGTGAGTTGGTTTTATGTTGAGGCTAAAGCCTTTGAGCTCTTGATGGATGAAGGGGGTTCGTTCCTCCGATTGGTTGAGAGAAGAAAAGGCTTAGCCCGTGTTGTGGCGTTGGGAAAGTGGAGTGTTGTCTGGCTTAAAAACTCATTGGAGTCGCTGGTGAATAAGCCGGAGGTCTTGGAGTTTATTGATACATGTAGGGAGGGGAATACAGCTTTTATTGCCCGGAGAGAGGCTAATAGTTCAGGCAGGTTCCTGGAGCTGGCGGAGTATGTGGTGGGAGGCCAGAAAGGTCTCATCATTATCCCGAAGGGGAGAGAAGGGTGGGTCCCTCTACCAGTCTTCTCTATTTCCAAAGATGTGGTGAAGGGGCATTGTGCTGGGACTAGTAAGGTTAAAAGTGTAGGTAGGTGTGATGCAATTGTAACCTGGCCCTGTCTGGAGGTGGACTCGTTCTCGGAGGTGGAGACTACACTGTCGAATTTCTGTCCAGCAGTAAGGAATAAGAAAAAAACTGGGACTTTGCCATCAGCCTGGGTTTTATAGATTGTAGAGGAGATACACCTTTCAGTGGGGACTTTCATGCGATGGTTTTGAAGAGGAACTCTTGGCCCTCTTAGCGGCCATTGAAGCGAGCAATCATGAGGAGGGATAGGGTTCGAGCTTGACCTTGGGAAAGAAAGGTAATAGAGAACCAAGGAGGTAATCCAATTCTATTAATTATGATGTGACCAGTGGCAGTACTTGTCATAGTAGGGATAAGGGGAGGGCTGGCTGCAAGTGGATTTTTATTACCCAAGATTCTTTCTTGGAATGTGAGAGGGTTGAATGAGGGGGACAAGCGATTGAGAGTCGGAAACCTCCTTGGGCAATGGAAGGCGGACATCGTTTGTTTGCAGGAAACTAAACTGGAACTCATTTCTATCAGTATTGTGCAAAGCTTGTGGCGATGTCAGCATGTGGATTGGTGTTATTCAGCTTTGAGAGGGGTCTCCGGTGGTATCTTGCTTATGTGGGATAGGAGGGTTGAGGAAAAGATTGAAGAGTATGTGGGGGATTTTGAAGTTGTCTTCTCTTTCAGAGACGTAGAAAATGGCTCTATTTGGCCTTTTGCTGGGGTTTATGGACCTAATTCAGCAAGCGTTGGGCGATCTTTATGGGAGGAGTTGTGGTCTGATTAGTTGGTGGGATATGCTATGGTGCCTTGGAGGTGATTTTAACATCACCTTTTTTTTTCTTTTTTTTTTTTGATAAGTAAATATGCATTATCAAAGCGTAGAGGGGCGCAACCCTAGTACACAGGGAGTATACAAGAGAGCGACTAAAAGGAAGAAAAAGAAGAAGAGAACATAAAAAGGAAATCAGGAAAACTAATCACTAGGGAAGATTGATAGATAGATTCAACATCACCTTTTTTCTTAGTGATATGATAGATTGAGGGAAGCACGGTATTCTCCTGCTATGTTGGAGTTCACTAAGTTCATTTTTTAGCAGAGCCTCATGGATCTTCTCCTTATAAGGGGTTACATGGTCTAATAATTGGGATTCTCCCATCTTGGTCAAGAATTGATACATTTCTTGTTTCTCCGGAATGGGAAGCTAAGTATTTCAATCTATTCTTAAAGAGGCTACATAGGCTATGGTCAGATCATTTCCCCATTTTTCTTAATTGTGGAGGAATTTAGAGGGGTAAAAGATCTTTTAAATTTGAAAATATGTGGTTAAAGGTTAAAGGTTTTGTGGATAGGGTGAGGCAGTTGTGGTCGTCACTCTCCTAGCTTCATCTTGGCTCAAAAGCGTAAGGCCTCGAAAGCTGATTTAAAAATTTGAAATGAGTAGGTGTTTGGTAATATGGAGATCCATAAAAAAGCTCTTTTGGAAGAGTTGTGCACCCTTGATAGAATGGAGGAAGTGAGAGCATTAGTTGCCAAAGAGAAGTTGAGGAAAAGCTTGGCTATCAGTGAGTTGGATAAAGCTACCTTGTTGGAGGAGATTAGTTGGAGACAAAAGTTAAAAGTTCTTTGGCTAAAATAGGGTGATAAATGTACAAAATTCCTTTGTCAAGTAGCCAATTTGAATAGGAGGTACAACTCCATTGAATCGCAGTTAGTAAACAGCTTAGTTTCTTCGAACCAACCTGTTATCAGGGAACATATGGTTCAGTTCTATGGGAGCCCTTTTTCAAAGCCGTTCAGCAGGCGGCCCAAGTTGGATGGTCTTGCTTTTGAACCTATAGTTGTTGAGGAGGCCTCTTGGTTAGAGCATCTATTGAGTGAGATCCTAGAGGTGGTGAAGGTATGAATGGTGATAAGGCTCCAGGGTCTTGATGGTTTTTCTAAGGCTTTCTTCCAAGCTTTGCTGGGAGGTGATTTAGGCAGACATTATGGGGGTGTTCCATGACTTCCATGCTAGTGGCAAGTTTAAAAGAAGCCTTAATGCCACAATGCCACATTCATTGCTCTCATCCCGAAGAAATCTGAGGTTATCGATCTTAAGGACTTTAGGCCTGTTAGTCTTGTGAGTGGAGTAGTTTATAAGATTATGCCAAAGTCCTTGCCAATAAGATAAGAAGGGTTGTGGAGAAGATTATTTCGAAGCCCCATAATTCGAAGATTATTTCGAAGCCCCATAATTCCTTTGTTAAAGGTAGACAAATCCTTGATTTTGTTCTTATACGAATGAATGTCTGGATAGTAGGATCAAATACGGTGTTCCAGGGATGCTTTGCAAACTGGTGGTCAAAAGAAACTGAGTCGTTTACTGACCACGATTCGATTGTTCTTCTCGTTTGAGTTGGCCACCTTATGAAAAAATTTTGTGCATTTATCACCCTCTTTTAGCCACACAAAAAAAAAAAAAAAAAAAAAAAAAAACCCCTCGACTTTTGTCTCCAACTTATCTCCTCCAATAAAGTAGTTTTTTTCAACTCACTGATAACCAAGATTTTCCTCAACTTCTTTAGCGGGGACATTGCAACAAGGGTAGTAGGTTGAGGGGGGTAAATATAGTTTCCCCTTTTAAGTTTTAATAAGACATTTTAATCCCAAGAGGTTGACTCAAGTGGTAAGGGGTTTTGGTCTTGGTGGCATTCCATCAAGTCTAAAGTTCGAATCTCCTTGGATGCAAACAATTCCTTGGCACCAGCCTGTCGGTGAAGCTGGAATATTACCCAATCCATGAGAAGGGGACACTTTACATGGGTCCAAGGTTTACCTGATTAAAGTTGGTACACGAAGTAACCCTACCTTGGAGGGGTTCCTCGTCATAAAAAAATAAAATAAAATAAAAATGAAAGTTTCAATGAGACATTTAGTTTGCTTTCAAATTATAGAATTCTTATATCTTCTTACAGGAAAGGGGAATTTACAGTAACCTTTCTAAAATTCAACCTACAATCCCTTCATTTTTTTTTTTTTTTTTTTATGTCGGGGAACCTCTTCAAGGCAGGGTCCTTTGGACCTATACCTGCAGAGTAAATCCCGGTCCCGTGCACTGCACCCTCGAAAGTTTTTTTATACGGAACTGGTTAAATCGCTAGCTTTTCACCAAGGGGTGTGGCCCCTAAAAATTGTTTGCACCCATGAGGTATTAAACCTTGGACCTTGAAGGAAGCAAACCCCAAGACTAAGGCCTCAACCACATGGGCCAACCCCTTGGGGTTACAATCCCTTCATGTTCAAAGTTGAATCTCCTAAAATTCAGCCTACAATGTCTCTTTTATTGGTACATTGTAATTTTAAAAAACACAACAATACATTGATATTTCTCCTCCCAGTTGTATCAGAGATCAACTCTAAAAGTTCTTGCAATTTTTCCATAAATCCTTCCCACTGTGTGGCCATGCATAACTTTGTGAGTTGGCATTGCATAATTAGTAATTCCATGTACCAAACTTGGTGTGAACTTGGAAGAATAAAGGCTACTATTGCAAAAAGGAGTAATCTGTAGCAATTCTTAAGTCCAGTAAAGGAAGGACAAAATGTTCTAAATGATAATAAGTCAGTCAGTCAGTTTCAGGCTAGTTCTCACTATTATTGGTCCTCTATACGAAAACATTAGTATTTGAAAACTCTTTGGGCATACATATTTCTAAACAAAAATAAGTCAAATCAGTTTCAGCATTTCTCCTTGGTAGATGACCAGAAACATGTAATAGATATCTTTGGGCAATTGGCATATATAGTCAATTTTCAAGGAGTTTTAACAGAAGTCTCAGAAATTTATTTGTTAGTAACTAAAGTATCAGTTCTTACCTTCTGTGTGCAGTGCTTCAGAAGAGTACTGTTTTAGCTCTCTGGCTTTCCCTAAACATATCTCTGCATCCTTCCAATGTGAAAGACTAGAGTACAAATTTGCCAGTCCATGCCAAATTTCAAATTCGTTGACTTTATCGTCCTCAGCCTATCATATAAGAAAAAGTCAAAAGATGAATTATGAAACAATAATTCGTCAATCTGGAAGTCCAAAATTCTTTTTGCACTGTCAAACATTATCTTTTCATAAAGAACCAAACGAAAACCAAATAAGTTTAAGGACATATGAATTGCAACAAAGTAATATTTCTAGAAGATAGAAAACTTGGAAGTACATAATAAATTAGAAAGTAGTGGATCATTTTAATATATTGTATAGTGTTACGCAGATTATGTGAAAATGGGCTTCATTATCATTGCCCTCTATTAGACATTCACTTCTATAAATAGAAGTGTTGGTACAATATTCTGGATAGGACAGCTCACTAGGAACACCTCATCATGTTTCTCGAACATGGACACATGACACCACTTCTAGAATATATACAAATCATATTATTCTAACATATAGCTTTGTCCTCCACTCTTTACTTACTAATTTACTGATCTATTTATTGTTTTCATGCATAGTAGCTTTCCCGTGCACCATTTATAATTTTTATAACGTGAAGTTACCTCCCCTTTATAAGGATAGCAAGATTTAAATATCCTAAACCAAGGAAAGGAATGATTCTACGATTAGTTCCTTACAATCCATTGCATCTGATTAAATTTCAAAGTTTGAACTTACATAATGTCCCTCCAAGTCAAAGATTTAATAAGTGATGGCTAAACATCCCTCAGAGACATTACAAGATCACAGAATAATACCACTTCTGCCCCACTTATACCAATAGATTAGATGGACTCTCGCATCTGCCTGAAATTATGATTGAAAATATAACAAACACTTTTTTAATTCAAGTACAGCATGTAGAGTAGATGTATTATCTTACCTGAGGAAACATTCTAAGAGGCCCAAAAGATTTCCTCTGGGCTTGAACCAATGCAAGGAGGTGACGATAAGTTTCAATAGCATCCATGTGTAGTGACTGGGAGAGCTTTAGCTTTGCTTTCAGCCTGAGAAGTGGTCCTTGCTCCCATTTGGAAGTCTCATCTATAGCAGCATCAGTGACCACCTCAGCCTCTGAGAATCGCTGTTGAGCAGACAAAACCAGAGCAAGCAATCTCCAACCTTTTAATATGGATCCACCTGTTACATCAATGAACTTCTTTGCATAGCGTAAAGCAGTATTCAAATTTCGGTGCTCTGCATACTGAATACCCAACTCAAAAATCAAGTCCGTATTATTGCGGTCCAAAGCAATAGCCCCACCTAATGACTTCAATGCCTCGGACTGAAGATGAGACCTCTCAAAGTCAGAGGAAGAAACTTTAGCTTGCATTCCCAAACAACGGCCCAACACACGAAGACCCACACTCTTTATGTGCTCATCAATCCCCTGAGCATTATTAATTGTCCTCTGTGCATATACCACTCCCTCAGCAGCAAGATGGGAATCCTCACTGCATATCTTGGCGGCCAATAACAGTGCGATGAGGTCATTTGGTCGTTCATGTTTATGTAAAGATTTCCTCAATAGATTCAACGCAGCATCATCTTGTCCAGCTCCACTGTAGCAAAGAGCTAAAGAATTCCAACGGTCAACTCGATGATATACCCCAGGCATGATCTCTTCAAGTTGCTTAGCTAAAACAGGCGTTTGGCGGCATAAAGATAGTGCAAATGTTAGGTGCTCCATTACAGATGGATCCCACTGTGTCTTACCAAGGATAAATTTCCTCATAAGAATCATCAAAAGTAAAATTGCCTCTTCTAGATTATTTTTAGGTATATATGAACCATCAATCTGGACAGCTAAACTGGGTGGCCCAGCCTCCACTCCACCATACAGCAAAAGCACCGCAAAACGTTTCTGAATTCTTGTGCAGCAATCATTATCAAGGTTCCATTGACTAAGAAGCGCACATCTATAAGCCGAAATCGCATCATGATAGTGACCAGCCTGCTTCCAAAGCTCTGGAAGGAGCTCTACAGCTTGGCTGACTGTCTCTTGCAATTTATTGTCGACTTGAACATCAGGTATGCCCTGATAGAATAGCCTCTCCACAGCATCAAGCACACTTTTACATTCTCGAGCAGCTTCTGCAAACCCCCAGTATACAAGGTTCAATGCATGCTCTTATTCAAATCTGAAAAGGTAAAAAAGCGAAAAGGAAATAAAAATGGGAAGAAAACTTAAAAGTATCTCTTACCACTTAATCTCCCCAGCTTTTGGAGAGACTTGGCTTTTAAGTATATGGCTTCAAGCACCAGGCTAGCAGCATGCTGTGAGACCGCATGCAGTGGCTCAGAGTAAGAGCGACCCCTCCTGGAAGGCACTTTTTCAGCAATGGGAGGTTGCAATCGCTGTATAGCAGCTTGGAGATCGATGCCCTCAAAGACACGAAGAGCACCTTCTATATTACCTCTTTGATACTCCAACTTACCAAGAAGGGATCTTGCTTCCTGTAAATTATGACAGTTAAACATAAAGCATCACTCTTACGTGCTCTTATACCTCTGACGTTTGAATAGACAGAATTAACCATTTATCAGAATGGTGCTTCATGGTCTTACAAAGCATCGACATGCTTTATTTTATATCCAGGTACTCTGTCTCACTAAATAGCTAATAAATAATATAAATATGAAGTGGGATTTCAAATGTACAAGAAGAACTTAAATTAAGCCATCCCCCTTCTCACCCTCAACCCCAGTTAAAAGAGAAAAAAAAAAATTACATAAAGTTCAGATTACTCAATAATGTTTCCAAGTTCTTTGTAAATGATGCTGATAAAAAAGTATGCACTTGACAACAACGTTAACAAAGAACTAGAATGAGACCATATTCTTTTTTACACCTGATAAATTTAGAAATAAAATATACCACCTTTTTATTTTATTTTTATAAGTAATGAGAATATTATTGAAAAAGTGCATAAGGGCGCAACCCTAATGCAAAAAATATATACAATAGAAACTCCTACGGAATATACAATGAGCACATATTCAAAAACTCATCTATAGTCGGGACCACACTACGATGATGAGCCAACGCCCACAAGTGTAGCATAGAGATCATGTTCTTCCTCATCCCATCCACCGAACACTCCTTATCCTCAAACGTTCGTGCATTCCTCTCCCGCCAAATACACCACATGATGCACAAAGGAACCATCCTCCAAATGACTTTAGAGATAACCCTACCCCCCACCTGATTCCAGCAAGACATCAAGTCAATGAACCATTGTGGCATGACCCACTCAATACCGAACAAAGTAAAAACATAGTTCCATAACCGAGTAGCCACTTCACAATGAATCAACAGATGATCTACGGACTCCACATTCTTCTTACACATACAATACCATTCTACTACCACAATTCTCCTCTTTCGCAAATTGTCTCTGAAATAAAATATACTATCTATAATGCAGAAGATAGCCATCAAACCCATAGGAACACTGACTTAATGCTTTTGCGGAAGACATACCCCTATCAGATGAGGAAAAGGAAAGAAAGGTTGAGATTACTAATGACTTGGAAAGGATTACTCTTTTGGAAAAAGTGAGCTGGAGAAAAAAAAATTGAGGGCCCTTTGGGCTTTGGCTGAGGGAGGGAGACAAGACTACAAATTTTTTCCACCTGTGGCAAATTCGAATAGAAGTAACAACATTATGGATTCCTTAGTGGTTAACAGCTCTGTCTCTTCAGATTATATAGAAAGAAGCAAGCATACACTGCAGTTTCACACTCTTCTTTATTCAAAACAATTGGCAGCCTAAACTGGATGATCTTACTTTTAACTCTGTTGGTGCGGAAGAGGCTACATGGTTGGAAAGAGTGTTTGAGGAGATCTGAACGACAATAAGGCCCCTAGCTCAAATGGTTTTTCTTTGGCTTTCTTCCGGTCTTGTTGGTAGGTTCTAAACGAAGATGTCATGAACGTCTTTCATGAGCTCCATGATCAAGGTAAATTTGAAAGAAGCCTCAATGCCTCTTTTATTGCTCTTATTCCCAAGAAAGCCAAGGTGGTGGATATTAAGGATTTTCATCCTATCAGTCTTGTCAGCAGCCTCTATAAAATCATCTCTCAAGTCCTAGCTAACAATCTGAAAGCATTGTTGGAGAAGGTAATTTTCAGGTCTTAGAATTGTTTTATTAGGGGGAGGCATATTTTAGACTCAATCCTTATTGCGAATGAATGTTTCAATAGTAGAATTAGATCAGGGTCCCAGATGTACTCTGCAAACTGCACTTAGAGAAGAAGTCATACAATTATGCTAATTGGGAATTCTTGTTGCACCTATTGAGGAGATGTGGTTTTGGGGAGAAATGGCGAAAATGGATAGCTCATTGCATCTCTACGGTGCATTTTTCTGTCTTAATTAACGGGACTCCATTCGGCTTCTTCAACAACTCCCATGGCGCAAGACAGGGGATCCTTCATCACCTCCATTGTTTGTTGTTGTCATTAAGGCGTTGAGTAGAATGTTATCTACCACTGTGGATAGAGAGCTTTTGTCAAGAATTTCAGTGGGATCTAGGAATAATTATGTGGTCCTTTTGTCTCATTATCTTCTATTCATGTATGACACTTTGATTTTTTGTGAGGCAAATCCTAATCATCTCCGTAATTTACTTTGTCTTTTCTTATGTTTTGAAGTTGTTTCGGAATTGAAAATTAACCTAGCTAAATCAGACCATGGAAGATGTTGGAGGCTTGGCCAGTATCCTTGGTTGTAAGGTGTCCTCTCTACCTACGAAGTACCTATGCCTTCAGTTAGAGTGGGTGGTGCTCCAATACATTGTACTGGTCCTATGAGGTGGAGGTGTGGAAAAACCAAATATAAGCGCATGTGGGGTGGGTGGTGCTCCAATACATTGTACGGGTCCTAGGGCCGACACGAACACGACACGAAAAAACAGGTATTAGGTTTGGGCTTATCGGGTTCGGGTCGTAATCGGGTCTACCCGATTAAGACCCGGAAATTTTCATGTCTGGCGGGTCGACCCGCCAAACACGATTACTGTGTGGGTCTGGCGGGTCGACCCGCCAGACCCGGTTTTTTTTTTTTTTTTTTTTCTGCCTCGCGTGAGGAGTCAGACGACTCACGTCTCACTGCCACAGACCATGTTTTTTTACTTTACCATTTTGAACAAAAAGTCTCTTTTCTCTTTTCTCTTTTCTCTTTTTTCAATCACACATGTGGAAGTGGAAGTTTCCAATTTAATTGGTAAAGCAGATTCTATTTGATTCAATTTCTCTTCTACCAAAATTATCTCTCTTTTTTTCTTTTTCTTTAATTGTTTTCTCCACCTTTTGTTTGAAGAAATTTTTGGAAATATTGTTATTGGCACTCAATCCACAAGCAGATCTAATAACCAGTTAAGTACTACTGTGAGAAGATTTTCCGTACTCTTAAGGCCATTTGTGCACAAACAGATGCATATATATCAAACTTCAAAGGAGTTAAGTACATAATTACCAACAAAAGAGAAAGCCAACAAGAAAACTCCAAAAGAGTAATTATATTCATCAAGCTGACAAGAAACTGTGATTTTCATTATTTAAATTAATTTTTTAACACTTTTGTTACATGTGGGACTAAATAATAAGTGGACTATTTTAATAAATGAACTTACTTGTTTTAACTTTTAACTTTTAAGTTTAGGTGAAATTATGAGTTTAGTAATTTCTTTTGGAGTACAATTTGTCAATTACGGTCACTTTCCAATTTTATTTTATTTTTTCTTATCCTTTATTAAAGCCTTTAATCTCTTGGAACTCAATTTTTTGCATTGCCTATATTGATGTATTAGTATTATTATTAATTTATTACAATTTTGAATTTTAATTTTTTTTTGTAATTTTTAAAAAAAAATTTATAGTTTAGGGTAATCGGGTCGTGTCGGGTTACCCGGCTATTTTCGTGTCATAATTGTGTCAAACCCGATTACCCGTTTAGCTAAACGGGTCATGTTTGGATATAAGCTAATCGTGTAACGGGTACCCGCGGGTCGTAATCGGGTCGTGTCAGGTACCCATTTTGCCACCCCTAACGGGTCTTATGAGGTGGAGGTGTGGAAAAACATTAGGAGGGGTGGGGGAATTTCGCTAGATTTCTGAGACTTGAGGTAGGAGACAGTTCTAAAATTCAATCTTAACATGACATATGGTGTGGAGATCAAACCCTAAAGGAATCTTTTTTGGTGTTGATTATTATTGCATGCTTTAAAGAAGCTTCGGTGGTAGGCATATGCTGCTTTCGAATAACACCTATTGGTGAAAAATTACATTCATCAGATGCAGACATGATAGGGAGATGGAGTTGGACACTTCATTCTTCAAACTCTTGTACTCTGAGTCAAAGGGGCAATGATAGGATCTATTGGACCCCTCCAAAAGGCGATCATTTGAGGTCAGATCTTTTATCAAACACTTAGCCCTCCCACTGGGCATTCGTTCCCTTTGGAAAAGCATTTGGAGAAGCAAGGCACCTTCTAGAGTGGCTTTCTTTATTTAGACAGCAGTGTTAGGGATGATCTTGACCTTGAATAATCTGAGAAATACATGTCATACTGATGAAACAGTGTTGCATGTGCAAGAAGGGTGGAAAAACCCTCAATCATCTTCTGTTCCATTGCGAAGTAGCTAGAGACTTGTGGGTATTGGTTTTTTGTGTTTTGCGATAGAGTGGGGTAATGCCCCGACAAGTGTTGAAGTTATTGGTTAGTTAGAAAGGCCAATTTGGCAATCACCATAATTTAGAAGTTTGGAGCATGGCTTCCCTTTGTGTGTTGTGGTGTACCTCGAGAGAACACAATTCCCGAAACTTCGAACATTGTGAAATGGTAGTAGAGTTGAAAAACATATTGTTCAAGACCCTTTATGGGTGGACGGTTGCTATCAATAGTTCTCGCGTTTCTAATATTTTAGAATTTTTGTTCTTCTTATCCCTAAGTGAGTGTCACTCTTGTATATTCTATGTGTACTTGGGTTGTGCCCATTTGCGCTTTTTAATAAAATTGAATTACTTATTAAAAAAAAAAAAAAAAACACAGGCTCTATCTAATTGCTTGTTATTATCAACATAAAAATGAAAATGCATGAATGTTCACTTGATAAGAACATCATAAACTTGAACATCCTAACCTCAAAATTGAGCGATAAGCCTTCTCGTAATGAAGATTCGGCTTCTTGAATGTTTCCCTCATCAAGCTTCGCCTCAACTTCTGTTGTTTTCATCCAAACGCCATTTGCATAGACTTCTCGAACCTCGATGCCTATCTCATGCTCTCCAAACTCCATGAATCGGCTCCCTACAGCTTTTGGCGACACCTTTCTTCATAAATTTTATTTTTTCCCATAACCTTTATTTCTTTAACACTAGACCCCGAGAGTTTGACTGCTGCAGCTTTTACAAACAAGCAAAATACAACTTTTCCCAATAAGCAGACAAAAAGCAATTGTGCCGTGTTATATAAGTCAGAAACATGTTAAAAATAACAAAAAAACAATTGGCATACAAATTCCAAATACACCACACATGCACTAAGAGCATCTCCAGCAAGGTTAGTTAAAATAACTAACCAAAAAGTACAATTCTCTACTTTAATTACTACTTTTTCAATACACACTACAACATATTTTCTATTCTTTTTTCTACTTTCTTTAAATATCATTTTTCATTATTTTTTTATTATATTATTGACAACACTCATATTTTCAAACATTCATCCTTTCCGGTTTCGATAATCCATTGGATCCTTGCAAATCGAACTCAGAGCAACACCAGCAATAGACATTGTTCGAAAAACTTGAGAAAGCCCACAAGAAACTCACGGACCTGTTTCTTATTGCCTTAAATTTTTAAATTTTTACTGAAACTTATAACAAACCCATCAATATTTCCAAGCCCAACAAGGTCCTTCAATCAAATTCGATCAAAGAACCCACCATTTAAAGTAAATCCCAAAAACGAAAAACTATACAAAGCATGGGAAAAAGAATCTAAAATCCCAGGAACTCAAGAATAAACCCTTAATTAATTACCAGAGTGTGGAAACCCCAGAAGCCAAAAATGAATCAGAAACCAAATTCTTGGACCTCCTGGCTTCAAAGACGAAAGCTTTTTGCGCTTTGTAACTCAATGTCTCAGACGCTGGGACATGACGGGCATCATCGACAACTTTTGGGAAGGCAAAAATCTTTAAGAAAAAAAATATTGAGAGAGAGAAAGTGGATTCTTACCGGAGGGAAAGAATCTAAGATTAATCGGCTGCAAATGAGAGCTTAAATGGGAACCAAATCTCCGAGATTGGTGTGCCGTCGGTTTCAAAGGGTCCGAGTAAATTATGGCCGATGAGAGAGAGACGTTCGTGTAGGTGTGAGAAACCAAATATATTGTGTAACAAAAACTGGGAAGTCCAATTTCCTTTCCGTTTCATAATTTTCTCAGAAACCGAACAGATAATTAATTATTGTACCCAAATGCTTTTTCGTACAACTATCGTCTTACATGACGAAAAAGTTGGAAAAATGTGAACAGCAGTGGGTGCTTTTTGTTTTCTGTTTTATGGGTTGCTTTAAGCCTTTCCTGTTATAAACGGGAAAATGCAGCTTTCACAACGTGGGACCCAAAATATTCATAATCTCCCCCAAATTTCGATAAAGCACCCACTGGTGAGCACAAAATAGAAAATGTTATTTCTTTTTCTTTCCTTTTCTGTAAGGCTTTCTCAACAGCCAAACAGTGAGGAGAACGAATAATTTTCCTCATCAACCAACATCATTCCCAGATCCTTGCAAATAATCGTTAAGAACAAGAGAGAAAAATAATCGGTGACAATGCAGATACATTATACGAATTCTACTTCAATACAGTCTACCGATAGATTCCATGATCACCCACCAAATTCTCTGATCACATTATTGCAATATCAGGCGAAAACGCAAGCAACCAAACAAACAGAGAAATAGGTAAACGAACAAAACAGAAAAGCGAAAATATGAAACCTTGAAATGGAAGACTTCGGAGATTTCAAAGCAGAGCGGAAGCGAAAAAGGACGCCAGCCGCACTAGCAAAGAATGACGAGAGAGTGTGCTGTGCTCCTTTGAATTTGGTCGTATCAGATCGCTGCGGGTGAAAACGTGAGACCGGAGAGCGATGAAACCGCCGGTGGGGATCAACGGCAACAGCTTTCAGATAAACCGGTGGTTGGGGAGAGAGAAAAAGAGAGAGAGAGAGAGAGATGGGATCTGAAGGCAAACGTGCGTTGAGTCGTTTCGAAACGGGAGAGGAAAAAAGTCGAATTTTTTTTTGTTTATGTTTGTGCGTGCAAAAATGTGCAATGACTTGCGCACACGCTCGCAAGGCTTTTTTGCCACGTCGTCTTTGTCCAGTTTAGGGGACCGGGCCCAACGTTCATATTTTTTTTTTCATTTTATCATATGATGACTTGTTTCTTTCTTTTTTCTTATTTTGGAAAAGTTGGATCGGACAAGTAAAGCTTTGCCATGTGAATGACAAGAGAAGAAAATGAACATGGTCGATGTCTGGTGTATCCTACATTTGTTTTATTAAGGATACTTTATGTTTTTTAATGAATGAAATAGAAAATTGCTAGAAGTCCATATGCTACATCAAATCTAGTATAAACAAAATAATACATGAGAAAAATCAACGTATTCTCATTGAATGTGCTTATATTATATATTATGTTTTCTTACACAAGAAATAGAGTATGTGAATGTGTAAACAGTTACAACTATTAACTAACTTACTAACAAACAAACTATGTTAACTAACTTGAATACACATGTTAATCTAGTTAGCATTATCAATTAGGAAAGTTTGTTAATATGTTGTTACTCCCTTCAAGACGAAATAAATCCAATAGGTTCATCTTGGATAAGAGATTATGAAACTGCGCAAAATCTAGTGGTTTAATGAAGATATCAACTAGTAAGAAGTTGAAGATACATGAAGAGTGTTGAAACTTTATTACTGACAAGAAAAGATAATCGTTTATGTTTTGCCAAATGACAAATATTACAGACTTTCTTTGAATCAATGTAAATGGAAGGAATTAAATTATGCAACCGATTTATTCTAGAAGTTGAGAAATGACCTAGCCTATAATGCCATAAGTATGTGGAATGATCTTTGAGAGAAGAAGAAAGAACCCTAGATTGTGTAGTAGACTTGCTTGGTGGTTACATCAAGTAAAACAATCTTCATCTTTCCCACCCACTCCAATCGATTTCCATTTGACCAAATTATGTATAAAGCGGTGATTGTTGATGAAAATAGGGCAACATTTGAGATGTTTGATTAGTTTTGTAGCAAAAATAAGGTTGAAGGAAAAATAAGGTACACATAACATATCAGGTAAAATAAGATGTTCTGATATTCTAATTGTGCCTATGTGTGTGACAAAAACCAAATCACCGTTAGGGAGTTTAACATAAGTAGAAACAATTGCAGTGATGGTTGTAAAGAGGGAAACACAACTGATCATATGATCAGTTGCACCTGTGTCAACAATCCAATGACTATCCTTTGGATCTAGCTTATGAATATTAAGAATAGAATTTGAATGAAAAACAAAATACTAAACACTAATGACAAAATGTTGAGAAATGTTAATTGACATATTTGAAATGATGTGATCTTGGTTTGTAGGTAAATAACCTTCTTGATTGGTGGAAACTTGATGAGGATTGGTTTGTAGGAATTCCATAAGCTTTTGACATTGTTTTGCAGTGATTAACAGCTGAGGTACTTGTGAAAATTTAGAATTACTATCTTCCTGAATCTGAGTAACTGAATGAACACTTGGAGAAGGCCTCTTTGTGAACTTGTATACAGGAGGATAACCATGTAACTTGAAGTATTTATCAACTATGTGACTAGCAATGCCACAATTTGTACAAATTAGTCTTTCCTTTCGGTTGAACTGTTTAATAAACCTATTCTGTTGTACAGGTGCAGATTTGGTCATCAAGGCTGCAGTGTTGTGGATTGTAGATCCTATTGAAATCTCCCTTTTGACTTTCATCTTGGACAATCAACGAAAAAACTTTGTTGATTGGATGTAATGGATCTATCAAGAGGATTTGTCATTTGATATGTGAAAAAGACTCGTTGAACCCCATCAAGAATTAAAACACATATGGTTGATCAAAGTAACTGTTAACAGACTTCAGACTTCCACAAGAGCATGCAGGGACGCTTGTACATGTAGGAAATGGCTTATAATTGCGCAATTCATCACTAAGAGATTTAAGGTGAGTAAAGTATGAGCTTACCGATTGGCTATCCTGTGATAGAGTAGAGATGGATTTCTAAAGCTGAAAAGCATTTGGTCCATTTCTCTGTGAGAATCATTCATTCAGATTCAACCACATATCTTGACAATTGGTGATGTAGATAATGTTTGTAGCAATCTCCTTTGACACCATATTGACAATCCATGAAAGTATCATATTCTTACACCTCATCCAAGACCAAAACTTAAGTCCATTCTAATTGGAAGGCTTAACGAGAGATCCATCGATAAACTGCAACTTGTTCTTTGCAATAAGAGCCATGATCATGGATCAGCTCCATGTGTTGTAGTTCTCACCAGCCAATGGTTAAGGAACTAACAACACACTTGGATTATCACCATTGTTTAAGAAGAAAGGGCTAGAAGTGTTATCTATAAGAAAATTGAAGGAGGATGAATAAGAGGAAGAAATGAGAATAGCTTCGGGAATCGCCAGTGATGAACCTTCAAAAAATAATGAAGAGCTCTGATACCATATCAGATCTAGTGTAAACAAGATGTAATGGGAGAAAAATCAACGTATTCTCATTGAATGAATCTAAATGTAAGCTTTATATACTCTATTTTCTTACACAAGAAACAAAGTATACAAATGTGTAAACAATTACAACCGTTAACTAACTTACTAACAAACTAACTTGAATACACGTGTTAAGGGGAAAATACATTTTACCCCCTGAACTATCTATACATTTGCACTTTTACCTTCAATGTTTAAAACGTGGCACTTGACCCCCTCTAAACTTTCAAATTGTTGCAATTCGATCATTCTTGCTTTTTTTTTTTCTTCTTTTTTTTTTTTTTTCCAAAAATGCCCCATCCCAAGTTAAAAATAAAAAATTAAATGAAAATGAAAATGAATTAATTTTTTTAAAAACATATTTTATAAAAAAACAAAATCTAAAAAAAAAAAAAAAGAAGAAATATGCTGGGGTGGCCGAACCACCCCATAGGGTGGCTTGGGGGTGGTTCAACCACCCCCAGACCGGGCGCTTGAGGGTGGCCCAACAACCCCCAAAGCCCAAGGGGGTGGTTCGGCCACCCCCAGATGGTCGGCCTGGGGGTGGCCGAACCACCCCCAGGCCAAAGGGGTGGCCGGCCACCCCCTATGGGATGGTTCGACCACCCCAGCATATTTCTTCTTTGTTTTTTTGGTTTTTTTTTTTTTTTTTAAATAAAATATTTGATGGGGGCATTTTGGAAAAAATAAAAAATAAATAAATAAAAGCTAGAATGGTTGAATTACAATAATTTGAAAGTTTGAGGGATGGGTCAAGTGTCACGTTTTAAACATTAGAGGTAAAAGTGCAAATGGGTGGATAGTTGAAGGGGGTAAAATGTATTTTCTCCCACGAGTTAATCTAGTCAGCATCATCAGTTAGGTATGTTAACCTAATGTTATGCTAACAAGCATTGTAATACCCAAAAAATTTATTAAGATGATAAAGAATACTTTGGTATAAATATTGGATTTAAGTTAAAGCAAATATATTCAAAAAAATATATTCGACATCTAATTTTATGTTCTCAGTTCAATTTGAGAAATAGTTGGTTCGAACTAGGCCCTGATTCGCATCATGAATGATTTATTATTTAAGATTTAATTAATTAAATTTGAAAGAAAAATGGATTAGTTAAATGAGATAAATATGTGTATATATATATTACACCAACTACACTAAGACATGGTTTATAATAGTTTTATGGGAAAAATATAAAAAAGTCCCTTAACTAACAATCGTTTTTAAAAAAACCCATGAAGCGTAAAGTGTGCTGAAGTGGTACATCAAACTATCAAAATGTGCAAAAAATGTCACTTTTTTTTTTTATTATATTCCTATAATACTCTTATTCTCTTAAAACCTAAAATAAAATAAAAAACTAAACTAAACTATCTTTTTTTTTTTTTTTTTTTTTTAAAGGGTGGATAAATAGAAAAAAAAAAGGCTTTTTTTTGGGGGAAAAATAAAAAGTTAGTCATGATAGTTAGCTTAGATTACAAATTGTTCGTGCGATATAAAAAATAGGGATAAATGCAAAATTAAACCTAGTTGTTGGCCTAAATTGCAAATCGCTTAATGTCGCATGAAAGTGAACTTCAAATGTCCATAGGATATGCAAAAAAAAAAAAAATTTAGTCACTCGAGTCAAATTCCGTTAGAACATTTGACGAATTATGTTAAATGTTATGTCAACGCTAATAAAATGGCGACATTGACACGTGTCACTCTTAATAAAAAAATATATAAATATATTAAACTAAAAAAAACTAAAAATTAATTTTCAAATTTTTTTTTTAAAAAACGGAAAAAGAAAAAAAAAAGAAAAAAAAAAAAAAAGGAAAGATGTGGCTTGCCACCACCCTTGGCCAGCTTTGGGGTGGCTCGTGGGGCACCCCAAAGGTGGGGGTGGCGAAGGCCACACCCTAGATCTGGCTTAGCCAATGAATGTGGTCAAGCATCACCCCTGATCACACCAGATGTGGTCGATGAGCCACTCAGAGGTGGCCAGGGGTGGCGCACAACTACCCAACCAAATTTAGGGGGTGGCCTAGGCTAGTGGCGGTAGCCACCCCTTTCTTTTTTATTTTTTTATTTATTTATTTTATTTCAATTTTTAAGGGAATAAGAGTATTATAAGAATATAATGAAAAAGTGACATTTTTGACAAACTTTAGTAGTTTGATATACCACTTTTCCATCTTTTAAACTTCATGAGGTTCTTTTAAAAAGACGGTTTGTTGATGGGCTTTTTTATATTTTTTCCTTATACAAGTGTTTATTATTATTTTTAATTTATAATAAATACTGAATTGATAAATATAATTTCATTGAGACACGTTATTAATCTTTCTTATTAGTCTCACAAATCTAATGATGAATTTACAAAAATTGGACCGGAGGCGGATAGGACCAATAGAGTAATATTAAAAAAAATGACTCCTCATTTTTGTCTTTTAAAGTTATCATATTAAATGTTATTCATGATTTTAAAAGAAAATGTAAAGAAAAGAAAAGAAAAAGAAATGGAAAACCCGCCCGAAGAATCGGCAAGAAGCCCAGAAGTAGTGTCTAACGGATAAGATTCTTCCAATAAACATCAGACGCCACTCTCGGAGTCTGCAGCGTCTTCATACAGACATCCTTTCTCTCTCAATGCCTCAAACGCTATTTCTCAAGCCCTTTTTTTCTTCAGCTCCGCTTAATAATTGGGGGTTTGCTCTCTCTCTCTCTCTCTCTCTCTCTCTCTCTCTCTGTGCAATTTGAAAAACCCCAATAAAACCCAGAAAAAGAAGTGAAAAAAGTAATAATAATTTTCAATATCGTATTGCTATCTAGGAATTCATTTGTGGGGGCTCTTTCTTTCAGGAAATCGAGTGTAAATGTGAATTCTTTGGACGCCAATGTTAAGATACGGGGAAGAGTTTCGGTGGTTAGCATGGGAATGTTGGCGCCGAGGAAGTTGTTGCAGAAGCGGAAGAAAACGGAGGTTTTCCGGGACGCGGCCGACGAAGCGGACCAGAAGAATTGGAGGAGACTGATGAACGAAATTGAGGAGACGGGCTCTGCGGTTTCGGTGCTGAGACGTGAGAGGGATGGAAAGCAGGCCATTTCTAGAGACGTTGTGCTTGGGACCTTGGTCAGATTTAAGCAGCTAAGAAAATGGAACCTTGTTGGGGAGGTATATGCACTGACGCTTGTTTTTATTTTTTATTTTTGTGTGCTTTTAGAGTGTCAAGTGTTAATCTTTTAGTAATTGGAATTGGAGTGTAATTGAAGAGATAGAAATGCACGAAATGGTAAATCAAATTTGTTTATCTTGCATCAAAATGCTGTGAAAAAGGATTCGGATACCTTCTTGAAGTCATTTGTAACTTTTCAGCAGCCGAAATGGTAATGATACTCTTTAACTTTATAATTCATTTTTGTATCAAGGGGTATCTTTTGTTCGCATCATTTGGATTTTTTTTTCCCATTCATTCTTTCTATAAAGGACAATGACTTATGCTGTTCTTAAGCTTGTTATTTTGGTGGTGATATCCTTTTGATGATCTAATAGCTTGTTAAATTTTCTAATTTTGCTTTTCTAGATCCTTGAATGGCTCAGGACTCAGAGCTGGTGGGAATTCAGTGAAATGGATTTCCTCATGCTTATTACAGCTTATGGAAAGCTAGGGAACTTCAACCGGGCAGAGAGAATTTTGGGCTTGATCAGTAAGAAAGGGTATGCACCGAGTGTGATAGCCCAGACTGCTCTTATGGAAGCGTATGGAAGAGGAGGCCGATGCAATAATGCAGAAGCAATATTTCGAAGGATGCAGTCTTCAGGTCCTGAACCTTCAGCTTTGACATATCAAATAATACTTAAGACATTTGTTGAGGTAATACTTTTTAGCCTATAGCTCTAAAACCTTCTTCAACTGAACTTCTTATCATCTCTAAAAATCTATAATTTAGGCTCTAACCTTAAATCTTTTATTCTGCACTAGATATCTTGATGATTCAGGCGCTAGATTCCTCAATTACCTTTTCCCCTTTTACACTTGAAGTGCCATTTCGGAGTATGGGTTGTGTTTATCATCAATTGAACTCTGTAATTGCAATAAGATAAATACAAGCGTTTGCTCTTATAAATAATAAACAAGATTTAATATTGTTTAACCTGTTCTATTCTATAAACTTTTTTCTACTCAAACAAAATAGCTTATGATCTAATTATGTTTTGCTAGATTGTTTGTGTGTCAGGGTGGGTGGGTGGCTCTGTGTGTGAGTATGCGTATAACATTCCTATGTGGTTTTTGTAACACCCCCAGCCCGTTAAGGGTAGGTTTGTTAACCCTAAAGCCTCAGAGGCGCAAATGTTACATATTAGGAAACTCAGAGCATTTAAATAACCACTAAAATGCATGATATGAAAAATTTATTTCGGAAGCATAAGGTCAAAACATATCAAATGTCATAATAAAAATTTAAATATTTAAAGGTGGTTTTCAACTGTGCCCTATGGCACTTATTAATAAGAGAAATGCTAGACCTCATTCTCCTAACCATCTCCTAACTATCTTTTTTTCAAATGGATTCAAGTCCACCATTGGTTTTGAAGGTCTATATGTGGGTCCTACATATTCAATGGTAAATTTAAAAAAGATATGCATAGAGATGGTTGAGAGATGGTTAGGAGAATGAGGTTTAGCATTTCTCTATTAATAAGAAACATAACATGTGAATGCAATTCCCCCCAATTAAGCCTAAGCATCCCGGCTTCCTATCTCGCTCGTCTCATAACCTAAAAAGGGAGAAAAACAAAATATGAGTGAAAGGTTCAACAAGTAATACTCCCAACTGATTTCAAAACAGTTGGTTTAGAAAGATCATTTAACAAAATAAGACAAGAGTTCAGTTGACATAATACATATTGTTATAACAAAACATGAACTTAAAACATTTCCATTATAAATCTTTCTTAACAAAAACTTAAGTTCAGAAAAATATTTCATAAAATTAACTTCCTTTCATCAAACTTGACATAAATCATCATTTTTAAACCAATAAAGTTTCTTCTTTCTCTTGTTAATTATGGCCTCACATGGTATTATGGCTGTATGCATGCGGTTGTGCGATCCAACCTTTGAGGATCGAACAACACCCATGGCTACGGATGCATCGTAGCCGGCTGATTAACTACTTGGTGCACTCAGCATGGCAAACATAGCATCTCAATGTACTTCAGTATGATGCACTCCATTCCAGCTCAGTATTGTGCTTCTTTCTTTCTCTTATGCCGATTTTTTTTTTTTAATTAATTAATTAATTTATTTTTTAAATATGGTTCCAACTTACACATGCTCATTCTTACTAATTTAAACTTTCAATAATCATATAAACTTAGCATGTGAAGAGGGGTACCATTTCCCTGCATAAAAATCTCCTTGTTTGGAAATCCTCTTTCATACTTGAGCATACCAACTCATTTATGAGTGACAAACTTATTTGTAAAACATTGTAACATTTGACAAGATCTTCAATCCATTGAAAGTTAAGATCCAAATTTGTCATAATAGGCATTTTTGAGACTTGACATAACCTGCTCTAGAAAGTAGTAGTATTCTTCTACTACTTTGAAAGTGAAAGTTGATGATAGTCCAAGATTTGACAGATACTGAGCCTACAAAGAATTTAATGACTGTAAATCTAGAACCGGAAGTTGATGGAACTCCAAGTTTTGACTAGATAAAGGCCTGACATGTTTGGGGTATGGCTAGTGTACACCCCAAAATGGTGACAACTTTTTCAAAACACACAAATTGAACGCCTGGGCATGTTGCATACCTGACACCCATGCTCAACTCCATGTAGTACAGATCACAGTATATTTATGGCACCACAATATATGCATAGATGGGATGAGTCTTTGTTTTTTGTTTGTTAAATTCCCTCTTTGTAAGTTGTTTTTGACAGTGGTAGTGACTCTGTAACCTGAATATAATTCAGAATTGGAACTATCTTTATATAAGCCACCAATATTTACAACTTAATATATGGATTTGTTTGTCTCATCTTGCAATTTCATGACTAACTGGAGCTACTACAGGCAAGTAAGTTCAAGGAAGCTGAAGAAATTTTTGAGACCCTTTTGAATGAAGAAAAATCACCTTTGAAGCCAGACCAAAAGATGTTTCACATGATGATTTATATGCATAAGAAGGCTGGGAGTTATGATAAAGCACGAAAAATATTTGCACTGATGGCTCAGCGAGGAGTTCAGCAATCGACAGTTACTTATAATAGCTTAATGTCATTTGAAACAAATTACAAAGAAGTTTCAAAGATATATGACAAGGTAAAGTTAAAATACTTTCTGACTTCATATAGCTGAAATATATCATGAAATAAGTGTCAATAATGAAATATAGTTCCCTCATACCTGCTTTAGTCTACTTGCTGATAACATGTTCTTTGTTGAAGTTCTCAAATA
The DNA here is from genome assembly GCF_901000735.1 of Corylus avellana. Classification (NCBI taxonomy): domain Eukaryota; kingdom Viridiplantae; phylum Streptophyta; class Magnoliopsida; order Fagales; family Betulaceae; genus Corylus; species Corylus avellana. The sequence goes on along the minus strand of NC_081545.1, from coordinate 21,417,379 downwards.
GGGCATATGAAAATTTGGGAGGAGATCCTCTCTGTTATTTTCATTCTAAACAAGATGGTTGGCATTTTCTTTCTTGATGGACACAATTAATATAGCAGACCAATATGGGAAAAATGGGTTTGACATCTATCTTTACGGTTTTTTCCTAAAATGCAGTGTGTAGATAAGTAATACAAAAAGGTTTTTATTGAGATTTGAGGGATTTGCAAGCCTTAGTAAGCTTAAATTTTTTTATGGCCTTTTTCATCGACTAGAATTAGCAACATCTTTATGTGGTAGACATGGAAACGTGATAAGTTATTCGTGGTTTTTCACTTATCATGAAAAGAGGAAAAGGCTTATCATAATTCTATGTAAATAACCCCAAGGGGTTGGCCCATGTGGTAGAGGCCTTGGTCTTAAGGTTTGCTCCCTTCAAGGCCCAAGGTTCAACACCTCATGGGTGCAAACAATTCATTAGGGCCACAGCCCCTGGTGAAAAGCCAGCGATTTAACCAGCCTCGTGTAGGGAAACTTTTGAGGGTGTGGTGCACGGGACTTGGGTTTACTCTGTAGGGATGGGTCCAAAGGGCCTTGCCTTGGAGAGGTTCCCCGACATAAAAAAAAAAAAAAAAATTCTATGTAAATAGATGCAGAAACACATTCAGGTGAAGAGAACTAGTTTTTAATGGTCATCAAGTTGATATTTTTTGTGGAAATTGATACAAAATTCCTACCATAATTTTAAAGCACTGAATCTCTTATCCTGTGGCATTAGTGAATGACTTCATGTAGTCACAAGTCATAAGGGACACACATGCTAATATCACATGACAAGGTTGTAACTATGAAAGAGCCGTTCTTGAATGTTTTCTGAGCTTTCTAAGGGTAGTTTTATTTTTATTTTTTAATACTCTTTGATTTTTTATCTTTCTGCCCTCCCCATCTTTTAATTTTTTGTTAATATTAAATTCATCAGATTTTTGAAGTATATGCCTGAATTTTAGATGCAAAGAGCTGGTCTTCGACCTGATGTTGTCAGTTATGCCTTACTTATTAATGCTTATGGGAAAGCAAGAAGGGAGGAAGAAGCACTAGCTGTTTTTGAGGAGATGCTTGATGCTGGTGTCAGGTGTGTAGGCACGTTCATAACTTTTCTTCTATTACAAGGACCGAGGTTTTGAAAGTTAAATCTCAGCAGAATGGGTTGTATATTTCTGCTGTATCAGTTAAACTCATATAACCCAATTTCACTGAACCTAGTGAAGCTAAATTGGTCGGTTGGCTCCTCTGCACATATTTTGCAGCGTGGCAATTTGGGTTCATGGGTCCGGTTTGTGTCATATTTAGTCATGATTATAGGACTATATGAGTCAATCTGAACTCGACCCATTTAATTAATTGTGTTAAACCCCTCAACCTTGACACAATCCATTTAATTAAATGGATTTCACGACACAACTCACATAACTCGTTTAATAAACAAATTGTGTTGAGCTGACTTGTTTCAAACTGTTTAATATAAATGGGTTGAATTGACACAAATATTTGATCTGACCTAATTAACACAAGTTCATATCTTATAGGCATAATTTTTTTATTAATGATACACCTTTACAATTGGATTCATGACAATCAATTTGATAATCGATATTCATTACTATAATTAATAATCAATTTGTAATTTAATTATACGGGTTAGTTTCGGGTTGACATGAATTTGACCTGTTTATTAATCGGGTCCACTGTCCAGCAAGTTGACCTGTCTTGACCTGAACCCAATAACACTAAAACCCTAACCCTCTAATTTTGTTTTGGGTGCACGAATCATGTTTGCTTTCTGAATTTGAAGGAATAAACTTGGCTTATCATCTCTGTTTTGTATCTTTTGGCGCTCTAGAAAGTCTATGAAATCCAATCCCCCCAAATGAGGTCAATGAAACAGAACCCAGTCTATAATCGCGTTATGAACTCTGGTTAAAACTTTATATTACAAGCTTTATCTTGAAATTGGGTTAGGAGTGGTGGCCTTGTTTCTTGTCATTATTTGTTGTACAAAATTCTGAGCTTTTAGTTTCTGGGTTGTGGTTACATTATTCTAATTACTTTGCCGAGTCAAGCTGATGGAAACTGACTAGCCAATTAATGGCTAACTAAAATTTGTTATTAGAGATCACCATTGGTTTTTGAAGATTACAATACCTGTCATTGTGTCTTTTCCACAGACCGAGCCGCAAAGCTTATAATATCCTGCTTGATGCATTTGCTATTTCTGGGATGGTGGAGCAAGCTCGCACCGTGTTTAAGAGTATGAGAAGGGACAGGTGAAGTTTTCATTACCTGCATTGTGGTCACTCTCTATTTTCTAACCCATGTTGCTGTATACACTTTTACAAGTAAAGAATTCATTGGAAAATGTCGAGGCTTATTGTGGTTGATTTCTCAGAGACAAGACTCTTTCCATTGTGCTCAGTAATGTTCAATAGAATGATAACCTATGCTGCATCACCATGACTCTTTTTAGGAGATGACCTGTTTCAGAAATTAGATAAAAAAATTTAACTAGATATTTCAACTGTATCTTTCTTTCTTTCTTTCTGTCAAGCTCTGTCCAGATAAATTAAGTATATAGGTTGATGTCTTTAAACAATATTCTTTACAAAAGAAAAGGGCCTTAGGCAACTCTGACGTTAGTTGCTTGCTGACGTTGGAAAATGTTGAACCTCTCTTTCAGCGAGTGCTACAGAACCGGGTCACTCAAGGTCGACCGTCTCTCATCTGTCCACTCGTTGCATTGGCTGTACGCATTTATGCTACCAAGGCAGCCGAGGCCTTTTTCTTTTGTCGTGACGGGAAGTATCCGTGTGCTGGGCTAGTATACCCTACATTGATGATACGAACAACCCGTATACCCTATTTATCAAAAAAAAAAAAAAAAAAAAAACGATATTCTGGGTAGGGCCTAGCAGATGTTTGGTAATAAGTGTCCTCCATGAGGCCATCCATGTTTAGGCATTACTGCCTCGGTCTTAAGTCTCAAACTTCTTGTGATAATTTTTTAATTTTTAATAGATGTTTGATATCAGCCAGGAAATTGCATTAGTGAATCATTTCAAAAAGACAGGTTTTACCACTCAAATGTCACCTGTCACAGCACATTTGCATGCATGTCTATGAGTGATAGGTTGATGGAAGCAATAACACATGGACAGGACAGTATTTCGGTCTTCCCTTGGGAGCTTTCTATGAGGCTACATCTATTTGGAATGGTATTATTGAAAAAAAATTGAATGTCGTTTGGCTGGTTGGTAGAGACTTTATTTGTCTAAGCCAGGCAGGTTGACTTTGATAAAAAAACTCTTTCCAATTTCCTACTTATTATTTGCCCCTCTTCCCTATTCCTGTAGGTGTGGCTAATAGGCTTAAAAAACTTCAAAGGGATTTTTTACGGGGAGGAATTGGTGATGAGTTTAAGTTTCATTTAGTTAAATGGTTGAGAATTTGTACTTCAATGAAGTCAGCTCGATTTGGGGTAAGAAACCTAATTCAGTGTAACTGAGCTCTTATGGCGGGGGGGAGTTTTCTCAAGTTTTGTTAGATATGAGGTGGGAGATGGGTCAAAGGTTAGGTTTTGGCATGATCTGTAGTGTGGGGAACAGCTTCTGAAGATTTCTTTTCTAGACTTGTTTGGTACTGCACGTGGGTGGTGGATCATATGCAGTTTCGAAATGGAAATCTTCAATGAAATATATTTTTTTAACAGACCAGTGCATGATAGGGAGGTAGATTTGGCCTCTTCTTCCCTTGAGTTGTTGTATCCTATCAGATTGAAGCAAGGAGGTGAAGATAGAATATGTTTGGATCCCTTCCAAAAGGCAAAAGTTTGAAGTGAGGTCCTATTATCATGTGTTATCCATTGCTGCTAGTTTCCCTTTTCCTTGGAAGAGTATTAAGAGAGTTAAGGATCCTTCAAGAGTGGTGTTCTTTGTGACGGTGGCATTAGGGAGAATCTTGACTTTGGATAACTAAGGAAGATGAACGTCATGATGGTGGATTGGTGTTGTATGGAGTTCGCTTTTCCATATTTTTGGTGTTGGTTGAGTTATACCTAGAAGGGTAAGAGAGTTGTGGTGGGTTGGAGAGGTTAGGTGGAAAGCTGTAAGATTTTGGAAGTTTGGAGGTTGGCTCCTTTGTGTTTAATGTGATGTATTTGAAGAGAACAGGAGCTTTGAAGATCAAGAGACTTCAGTGGTAGAAGTAAAAAGTATTATGTTTAAACCCCATTATACATGGATAGTGGTGTTTAATAGTCTACAATGTTCTAGCGTATCTAATTTTTTGAACTTTTTTTTCATCTTTAATAGGTAGTTTCTCTTGTATACTTCATGTGTACTAGGGTACTAGGGTTGCTTCTGTGCTTTTCTAATAAGATTGAATTACTTGTTTAAAAAAAATGTAGTGAACTGATTCATTTTGTTATTCTCCTTTATGCTTCGATTTAGTCAACTATTTGTAACTTCTCTTTCAAGCACAAGGATTCCCTGTAAAAGTTCATTCAAAACGTTGATTAGTTAGATAAGTCCAATCACCCCTATATATAGTTGGTAAGTAGAAAGCCTCGAAAAATGTTCTTTGTTGTAATCCTTTCAAATGTGTGATGAAGCGAAGGATCATACAATATGATTATTATTTTTTTGTTAAGAATGAGGAAGTATTGATGCAAATTACCAAATGCATGTGCATCTAGATGGAAAATAATGTCAAGGAGTCTGGATATTATGATATTAATAGCAGTAATATATACCCCTGTAGATTTGCTCTGTTTTACAATGAGAAGGGTGCACTACTCTTATCGTTGTTTCTTATTTGCAGATTTACACCAGATCTTTGCTCTTATACGACTATGTTATCGGCTTATGTCAATGCTTCTGACATGGAGGGTGCTGAAAAATTCTTTAGAAGACTGAAACAAGATGGATTTGAACCCAATGTTGTGACGTACGGGACATTGATCAAAGGGTATGCAAAGATAAATAATCTTGAGAAGATGATGGAGAAATATGAGGAAATGCGGGCATGTGGTATCAAAGCAAATCAAACGGTCTTGACCACGATCATGGATGCATATGGCAAGAACATGGATTTTGGCAGTGCTGTTGTTTGGTATAAGGAAATGGAATCTTGTGGGTTTCCTCCTGATCAGAAAGCAAAGAATATTCTGTTGTCTTTGGCTAAAACAGCAGAAGAACAAGAGGAAGCTGACCAACTTGCAAGAAATTTGGATCAATCTGGCAACAAATAAAGAGTAAACAGGGTTTCCAGGTTTATCGATGAGAATTACGATGACGATCATGAGGATGTATATGATGCAGAAGAGACCATCAATGGTGATCATAGAAAAAGCTTAGAAGATCTACATACTTTAGATTCTTTACATTTGTGAAGTTGAAATTGTTGTATTTTGTATTACAGTTGTATTACTCACCCTTGAAAATTATATCAGCAATGTCATGATGCATTTGAAGGAGAGTCCATTCTGCTCTTCATGATACAAAAACAAAGTCATTTCTCATGGCCAGTGGATATCTTTAAAAACTACACTGCTTATTGCACATCTTTGGTCCAACTGCAGAACATCTTTGCTCCAACTGCAGCAGGTAAATTTGAGCGTTCTCAACTTCTAGGGCAAGTTGATAAATTGTGCCTTCAGTAACTAGGTGACTTGAAACTATTTTAATTTGGTCATACCAATTAATGCACCTGTAGAAAGGTGATCCGGAACCCCAGCAATTTGTTGCCTGGCCAGGATTTTGATCTTGTCTGGGCAACAAATTGTTGAGGATCCGGATCCAATGAGTATAACTATTATTGTTTATGTGCTGAAGTATGAATGATAAAGTATAAAAATTACAATAATATGAGCCGAAGCAGAAAGGGAAAGGCAAAAGGCAAGGATTTTAGGTTGTTCAGCATTAGATGCCTATGCCTACTGTTGTAATATCCAACTTTGCACCATTTACGTTCCCAAGAAGTAGCTTAATCGGTTGGAAACCATGCTTCATGAAACGAAGGTCACTAGTTTGAATTCTTCCTTCCCTTATTGTGTGGACATGTCAAAAAAAAAAAAAAAAAAAAGACTCTGCACCATTCAATTGAGACACCTCTATGTCTTGTCTAGCAAGGGAAGAGAGAGAAATAATAAAAAGTTAAGCATTGAGCTACGGTCTCAATTCAGGTGGTGAGCCATTGTAACATAAATGCATTTTTGCATTTGCTTTACATATGTCAATGGAGGTGTTTATTGGACTTTTAATTAGCCATTTTAAATACAAACCCCAAATACATGACCCATTGGGAATGCCCAATGAGTCAATGGTGGTATTTAGACTCTAGAGTAGAATGGTAGGTGAATGTGCTAAGATAGGCAAGAAAATCCTCAATGATAATAATGGGGACAAATATAAAAAATAATCCTATAGATTTAGCACTCCCCTCAAATTTAAAAAGTAGCTTTGAGTTTTAGAAGGAAAATTAATTGGGATTTTAATTTGAAAAATGGGTTTTATCATTATGGCCCTCTCTTAATTAGACATTCCTTTCTTCAATATATGTTCAAGTTTTTGCACAATGTTCTGGATAATAATAAAACACTCACACAGCTCATTAGAGATACCTCAACATGTTTCTAGAATAGGAAGACATCACATTCAAAAAAAAAAAAAAAAAAGAATGGAATAGGAAGACATCACAATATCCCTTCTAGAAAAATATACATCTAACAGTTTGTTTGGCATTTGTTGAGACCCAATTATGATGGATTTGGCTTAGGTACTTTAAATTTTTTTTTTTTTACAGCACTTATGTTGTAGTTCTTTTAAGGGCCAGGATTCAATTTGGCTTTCTCTCTCTCCTTTTCATAAAATAATGAAAATTGAATCCAAGCCCTTAAAAGAACTAAAGCATAGGTGCTGTAAAAAAAAAAAACATAACAGCACCTAAGCCTGATCCAATTCTGATACCTTTCAATTCAAAAATTTCCTAAGCCACTCTTACAATAATTGTTTCAAACCATACAAAGCCTTTTTCATACTCATCCTTACTTTCTCTGATCAATAAACCATAGGGCTCACTAGATAAGGATATTATGTGGTTTTACACAAAGGGGAAAAAAGTATCCAACTTTTCGTTTTTCTTTTTCCCCTGATTGTATCATCATTGATTCTGTATGCCTAGATGTTTTTCCTTTGGAGCCGATTATATGCCACCATTAATGAAATAAATTGGAAAATTTCGTGAAAACATTTGTTTTGTCAAAGTGATAAAAAAAAAAAGGTAATGAATGCTTGCAAATAATGCTCACCATCGGTGACCTAATCACATGAGAATTGCCTTGATATCAATGAACCACTGCCACTGATGGTAAGCATTTTTTTTTTTTTACCATCGGTGGCAGTGGTTCATTGATATCAAGGCAATTCCCATGTGATTAGGCATGCATTAGGGAATGAGTTCGAAACCCGACATGGAAATCATTTACTCTTGATTAGTGTTAGCAACCTAACCTACAGTTCTTCACCGTTTATGCCTTTAGGTCTTCCTAAGCAACTTTCATAGGTAAAATAACCACAATTGGTCGTCCTCTCATACTCTTTAATTAGAAAAAAAAAAAAAAAAATGCATTAAAAACATGTTTGTCTTGAGAGTAGTAGTAGAACCTCGACCCAATCAAATCGGTAGGGTGGGCCATTTTTCAGAATTTTTTACACCACCCTAGGGATATCTGTGACAGTTGACATTTGTGTGTTCATTTTTTTAATCGTTATCATAGGGTTGTATATTAACGGATTGATGAGATGGCATAATCTTGATCCTTCATTTTGCTTAGGAACTCCAGAGGACCTTGGTCCTTGTAAATGATCTTAATCCTTGTAAGATATATTTGACACAAGTTGACCTTTTTTTCTTTCATAAGTAACTCATAAAAAAAAAATTGTGCAAAAAGAGGAAACCCTAAAACTAATTTCGAAAAGAACAGAATTTCCTACGATTAGCTTTGCCTAAAACTCATCTCTCTACTTTTGCTCAGCACATGCTCTTTGCCTTTTGGTGTCTCCTCCCAGTGCTGTTGCTTTATATGTCAACCACCAAGTCTAAATTCTCTTCATCTGCAGATTTCTTCAATCTTTCAGCAGCTCTTACAACCTACAAAAACATTATAGAAAAACATGTCAAATGCAATCCAAATCTGATATTTGCATTCTTTTTATAGGGAATGTAGGTTCATTGAAATAGCGCAATGGGCGCAACCGAAGCACTCAAGAACTATATAAGAGAAAACACCCGGTAAAGTCAAGAACGAAACTCTGATATATATAGTTACGTTACAGATACCTAAATGAAAATAAATTAATTACCTCAGCATTCCAATTTGTTCTGGCGGTAAGAATAATTAGAGTTACCGTTTGCAAAAGAACTCCAATGATCATGCCCCACCAAATTCCCTGACAAATCCCGCCACCATTCCGTCGTTAGATATTGATTAAATAATTAAATTTATTTTTTTTTATCCGTGTTTTTGGAACAAGTGGTGATTTAACACCCATCCCATTACGATTTAAGTGATAGTGAGAGAGAGAGAGAGGAAGCTAGAGATTGGACTTACTGCCACTCCTAGACTGGTTTTGAAGCCAAGAACACATCCAATTGGAAGACCAATAATATAGTAAGTGGCGAGGTTAACATAAGCCACCACACCTTGCCATCCGCTCCCAATCGCCACACCTGAAATTTCAAAGCAAATGTAAATAAATAATAATTTTTACTGTCACATCATTTCAGTCTACTAAATAACGTTTTCTCTTATTTCATTTCATCTGCTGCGAGAGAGGATAGCATGTTATTAAATAATACCTGAGAGTATAGGTTGAATGCCATTCAAGAAAACAGAAACGGCAAGCAATGGAGTCAAACTAGAGACTGCCGCAATAACCTCAGTGTCACTTGTAAAGAGTTTGCTCAATCCAACTTGGAAGATGAGAACAATTGCACTGAAAACTATGCTAATCAGGATGCTGGTTGCATTCACCACCCCTACTGAAAATTTTGCAACCCTTGGATGCCCTGCCCCAAGCTCATTACTCACTCGAACACTGCCAGATCCAACAGAAACCCATTATTTTTTACTTTGTAATTGTATTTCTTATGTTCAATAGAACAAGCAAAAGAGCAATATATATATATATATATGGAAATTCTATATATTGTGTCACAAACCTGGCTGCAGCACTAAGGCCCAACATAAATTGCATGTCCCAGTTCAAGTAATTCATGCTGAATTATATGCACATTACAACTTTGTCAAGTTAGTTTACAATGTTCGCAAAAAGGAAAGCAAAACAAAAACAGAAGTAATGTAATTTAGTAGACTGTTATACAAGGTAAAGCTAATTTTTGCTGCCACGTCATTCTAGTTGTATGGCAATCGTATAACGGTCTGCTAAATATGATTAATCAAAACAAAAAACAGAGGAGAGATAAGATTTGACATACCAAATAGAAATGGAGTCTAGTGAGATTGTGGGGTTAGGGAGGAGCCCTGATATGAGTACTAATCCTTGGTTGTACCATATCTCCAAACTATATTAAAACACATCATGATAACTATTAGAATCTAGAGAGAAAAAGAGAGAGAGAGAGAGAGAGAGAGAGAGAAAGAGAGGCAAATTAAATGTTTGTAACATACCACAACATGACAGCAGAAGCTACAGTGAGCTTGAAATAAGGCCAAATTCCTTTGAAGGCTTTCATGGAGAAACCAGTCCATGTTTCCTTGCAAGAGGGGCTCAAAAGAATGTAAAGTCCATTGAGAACGACAAGAATCCACCAAGAGAAGCTTAGTGTGAGAGCAGCCCCCAAAAGGCCATAATCCAAAACATAAACAACCAGCCATGTGAGCAGAGTGTGCAGCAAGAACACTCCCACAGACATGTATGCCAGAGGATTCACAATGTTCTGTGCTTGCAGAAACCTCTGCATTGGGCAGCTTATTGCAAATGCATAAAGCTGGGGTATCAAGCCGCGTGCAAAAATCTCTCCTTGCTCAGCTATGCTCTCCGACTGCCCAATGGCCACAAGGATTGGGCCAGAGAACCAATAGAGGAAGGTGAGGATCACTGCTGCTCCCAGGTGCAGAATGATTGCTCTCTGGCATATGATGCCCATTGCCGCTAGCTTCTTCGCCCCGTATGCTTGTCCGCACACTGTCTGCACAGCACTGGCCATGCCCAACTGTCGACGCGTGGCAATGAAAATCAGTTTTTAACTTTTTACTGTCATGTTATTCCAATTTATATCACAGTTGTATAATAGTGTACAGAGTAGAAAGCATACCATAATCCCGTAAGCAAGACCTTGAATTCCGACGCTGGCTATTGATGCCCCAGCTAGCTCGAGCGCGCCCAAATGGCCAGTGAACATGAGGGTGACAAAGCTAAGCATGTAATTGAAGATGGAGACAATAATGGATGAGCCTGATAGAAGCCAGAGGAGCCTGGACTCCCACCCGACTAAACGCGGCCACCATCGGACGGCCACTGGCTGGTGCTCCAAGAACTCTTCGATTGCGATGGACGACAAGTCGGGAATCCGGGAATGCGAGTCGAGGCCGAGTAGCAGCGGCTGGTACTCTGCGGCGCCCATTTTTGTTAACCCAACGGCCGTGCCCCCACTACTTGAGCAGTCTAATTTGGTGTAGGAAACAAGTAGAGCGGATAATTTTGAATCTCTGAGAGCTGAAATGGGATATGGTATTAATAATATACATCCCCAATGAAGGATTGAAGAATTGAACTACTCTTCCCATTACTCAGGTCAGCTACCAACCAGTTTTATTCATGTGCATGTGTGGGGGTTGACTTGTAGCTAAAACTAACCTCTATATTAAGACTTAAAGATGTGCAAGTTTTTGAATCTTTATTATTATTATTATTATAAATAATGTTCCTAACCCCCATATTAAGACTTAAAGGTGTGAAAGTTTTTGAATCTTTTATTATTATTATAAGCAGTGTTCCTAACCCCATTTCATTGGCTTTATGCGAATGAGACCTCGTGTTCCTCATTTTCTTATTCGTCTCTTTATCAAATGAGAAAATGTTGTAGTGTAATAAAAAAATTATTTTTTGTTCATTAAAGCCTTAGATGGCAAGAAGTCATAGACTCTATTTGTAGTTGACGTGGCTCCACCCACTGATGGGCCTATGGCCTCTTGCTACTTAAGACTTTTATGGGTAAAAAATTGTCTTTTTATTGCACTATCGCATATCTCTTTTCAAATTATGTGAGTTTTACGGATCTAATGATGGGTTTGCAAAAAAAAAAAAAAAATGGAGATAGATGAGAGATAGAAAAATAGCATTTCTCGATGGGAATGGCAATGTCCATCATTTTTTATTTTTTATAATTTTTTTACTAATGCTATATAGTACACTTTTATCTTATTGAGCTAATATAACAGTTTCTATTAGCTTTTGAATTTTTATTTTTATTTTAACAAGAGTTGATCTAAAACTGATAGGCACTAAGATATTAATCCAATGAAATGTGGGTAAAATAAAAGTGGAATATGTAGCATTATGTCCTTTTTTTTTTTTTTTTTTTGACAACAATTTTTTCTAAACTGATTTAGAGGAAATTCCTCTCCAATCTAAATTGATTTTTGATGGGACAAAAATATTCCTCCATTATAACTAACTAGATATTCTCCAGTTCAAATGAAATTGAGAGGATCCTAATTCTCAAATGTCATATCTTATATGTTTTATTTAATATTCTTAACAGTAATTTATTGCATTTTACTAACCTAGAAACTCAAACATTGAGATTTTTGAAAAATCCAAACACATTGAATTTATACTTGTCACTTATTAGAATAAATTAAAGAAAATTTCCTTCAAATCAATTTAAAGAATAGCTCAATCGGTTAGAGACCACGCTTTATGAAATAAAAGTCACTAATTCGAATCTCTTATCCCTTATTATGTGAAAATGTAAAAATAAAAGTTTTTTTTGTTCTTTTTCTTTCAAAGTGCATTGATTTGGTAAACAGAGTCAGAGAGTATTGAGCATTTTAATATTATTAGTAGTATATTATTATTATTATTTTGGTCCCGAAAAACAGGGAATGATGTGGAAATTCAATTGAAGAGGAAACTTTCCTTCCGAGCAAACAGCTACAGTTTCCGAGGCAACAAGCGACATGGGCATTCTCGGAGGAGACATGAAGATGCGGGGCCCACATAAAGATGTTTCTTTTAACTGACTGCTGTTCGTGCGGTACAGTCAACAGTGTACAGTTGGGATTCATGTTTCCACCTGCCGAGTTAGATTAACACGTGCAACCTACCTCATCACTGGACCTTTGTCTTTTCTTCCTTTCTTTTTTTCTTCTTGGATTGGATTCGCATGACCTTTTTATATATATATATATATATATACGCATGCGGTGGCAGACGCGGGAAACAAAAAAAAAAGAAAAAGAAAAGATTGTCTAGTCTACTAGTTTTGACATATCATAAAATATATGAAGATTCGAATTTCTAATTTTAACAATAAGAGCTGCTATGAGTTTTGGTACCTATTATAACAAATAAGTTTTTTCCTCTAGCTTTTAACTAAAAAAATATTAATGTTATTTTTATTTTATAAAAATAATGTGACTTTTAAAATTATTATTTAATTAAAATTTAATAATAATTTTAAAAATTACGGTCACTCTAGGATAATAGAAAAAGTGACAGATCCTACTAGTAGCATTTTTCAACAAAAAAAATTTGTCAATTGTCTAGAGAGAGAGTGTGTGTGTGAAAATGGGTTACTTGTAGTGGGCCGTTGGAAGAAGAAATCATTAGTAAATCATGCTTACATAGGTAGGGCAGGGTGATGCGGTCACCTTCAACTAATTTCGAAGGCAGAGTTCAGTGGAGGAGGCGGATGTATGTGGATCTGGTGGTTTTTGTTGAATGAGCAACAATGCCACTTTTTTTCAATGATAAACAATGGGTTTAGTTTGTTCCAAACATCCGGTGTTTTCATGTTTATTCTATTTGGTGTCTCAAGTTGACACGTCAAACTCCTATTAGAGGTTGTAAAAGAGTGAGTTTATGATAGAAGTTATTTTCTTTAAAAAAATTGGTATTTCTTAATGGTCAGAGTAATGTTATATATAATACTAAAATGACAGTCTCAACTAACCATGATTTTTTTTTTTACACGAACTGATCCAAGAGTTGATTTGGACGGACACTTCAACATTAAAAGATAAAATGTGATTTCTAACCGTACTCAAATAGTTGACTCAAGTTATTGTAGTATGCGAGCGAGATAAACCAAAAAAAAAAAAAGTGATTTTATATCGAGCATGCGTTGAATTTTGGGTCGACATAATTGGTGACAAGGCCCTGTAATGGTTCCTTTGTTCAAATAAAAGAGAAATTAAACAAATTGAATTGAAGTCCTTGGAGAATTATTCATTTTATGATCTTATATTTGGAGCACTTGAATACCTCGCCACAAGAAAATCCATCAAAGGCCTAGCCACGGGCTCAAAGACACATTTCAAAATTCTCATGGATGGAATTACTAATCATTCAAGAGAATTGGGAGACTCCTGGAGGATCCAGTAAATACCCATCTAAGAAGAAGGCCCACACCCCAGATCAAGCCTTGCCGTTCTATGACTCGATCCGAAACACTATGACTTCCCCAGCAAACTCTAGAGGACTCCAGAAGGCTCTATATGTCGGTATATAAAGCCCGTACACAAATCTTAGACCTACCACACTGTCAATAATATTTTATCCTCACCACAGAGCTCTCCATCACAACACCCCATACGAACTTGAGTGTCGGAGTCCCTTCAGCCCTTTAGGGCCAGCGGGCTTCTAATGCCTTTTACCTTTCTTCCCAGAAAGGCAGCTTGAGGCCATTGCTGATTTCATCCACCAAACAATATTATTCATTTCTTCCATGCTGCTGCTTTTCAGTAATGAAATTTGGGTTCCTGGGTCATGTTTGACCAAAGATGGAAGTGGCGTTTTGCTGTGGTTAGGCGACGAGGGTGAGGTGAGAGGTGTGTTGCTGTACGGTGTACGGTGTACCCTGTAGCAGATGGAGGTTGGTGGTGTTTTAGGTCTTGCCAGTCTGACCATGAATTCATAGTTGTCGGCAAGGAAATTTTCATAATTTGTAGGTACACAATCCACCTCGACACCAATCAAATTTAAAATTATAAAAATTTTAAATTCAAGCTCTCAAATAAGATAGTAAAATTTACCAGTAATTAGGCGGTGTAATATTTTTTTCTGGAGACATTTGGCTCAAATGAAAAATGAGCGAAGGTAAAAAAAAAGTCAACAAGTTCTAAAAACCTTCAGTGGAGGTTCGTCGAACTATAGTGACCAAGCGGTTTGAGAAACTCAAACTCAAAAAATAGTTTACAAAATTTAAGAGTATAAACCATTTTTCAAAACTAAAGGAATTTTTTTGGTCAAACCGAAAATATTTTCAGTCCCACCAAAGTGCCAAACACCGAAAAATACAAAAAAACATTTTTTAGAAAATATTTTAAGCTGAATCAAACGGAATGGAGCCTCCGTAAGTTTTGCACTCAGTTAAATGCTATGGTGTCATTAATCTTATCTTATACATGGGCTTTAATGCATGTGATAAACCAACAGATTCAAAAGAATGATGTAAAACATTAAATAATATCCGGATGTATAAAACTCAATTTGAAATAAGAGAAATGAAACTCACCATGTTACTTTCAGTCTTCAAAGTTCACTTCAAAATGTATAACAAATCAAATGAGACAAAACTAAATGCTTAGCTCTTCCTTAAATGTCATGATGTCTTTAATCTCCTCTAATAAACTACAACATAATATAGCAAGCAATCTGCTACCATTAAGATTTGATCCACCTAAACAATACATCTTGTACTAAGCACTATCGTGGTTGACACAGAAACAAAGTGTCCTATTATGTAATATACAACAATAACTGATATACAAGTTTTAATACACTTCTCAGAAGAAACAGTACCTGATATTTTTAAAATTTCATTAGCCGCTAATTCTTGACTCTATTTTCAAAGCATTTGCCTTAGTAGTCAAGAGGCCCCATAGATGCAATCCCATTGCTTGAATTCCTCAAGCCCTGTCGGCTCACAAAGTCATCACAATGATTGCTGCCATTAGAGAGTTTAGCAGAACTTCCAGGGTTGATGCCTTCTCTGCCCATTTGTTGCACTTCAAGTGGAGAGAGTATTTTTATATACCATACATTGTTTACAAACTCCCTGCAGGCAAAAAAAGTAAATATTAACTAAATCAAAACCAAAAATAAGTTAGAACAGCACTAACATTTAAATGTTGTATCAAGGTTTTTCACAGAAAAATGTTTTAACCAATCGGTTTTAAATTGGTTGAGAATATTATTCATTGAGCTTTTTTGCTCATTCGTTTTGTTTCCAGGTCAGGTTGAGACGTAGTAAGAGGTCGGACGCAGCTTAGATGGGGGATTTCATTTCATGTCATGATTTAAGATTCACTTATGTTCAATAAGTGCCCAAGGACATGAAGAGGAAACTTTTCAAACACTTATTATGCTATGTTTAGACCTTTAACTTTCCGCATATATGTTTAATAAAGGCTTTTAAACTCATGCATTTAGTGTTTTGTTGTCCTATGTGCCTCTGAGGTGTCTTACCCACAACTAAAAAAAAAAAAACTTTTTTCTGCACACTACACATCAATTTATGCACAAGAAATTGGAAGCAAGTGTAATGCCAACCAATCATCGAGCCATAGATTTGCTTATTCCACTTACTGGAATAAGCAGATAACTGATTTTTTAATCAGATACCACCAAATATGCATGTAGTCATAACAAAATGTATTCATTCGGTCAAATAAATCCAGCCAAGGAAAATTGATCAAACCGCAAACTTGAATTGGCTAGTTAATTTGTGTCATGATAGCACTCCAACAAACAAGATGATATAAGTTATCCTACATTCTCCAATTAGCAAAATACATGCCCCCAGTCATCAAAGATGTATGATTCGTCAAAGCATCATATAAAAAGAGAGCTAGAAACTAAGAATTTCATATGTAAGCTGTCCCTAATATTTCGTTTTGACAACAAAGAAGAATATCCTTTAAATGGTTCAAGCACCATACTCACAGGCAGTTATCAACAATTAATGTGTAACAATCATAAGAACAACAATTCAAGAAAATCAGAGAGAATGAAAAAATAGATGGCTTTGTATTAGAATTATGAAAACATAAGAAAATGAGAGTATAGTTTGTGACTTACTGCCAAGGGTCATCACCCAGGAGAAGAACATCATTCTCCCGGTCAACGAATACAAGCTGCCAGCCTGATCTCTGTGGGTCCTCTAATTGGCCTTCAAGGCCAAACATGCGAGCGAGCTCACTGCGCAGCTCATCATAGCTGCTGAATTTGGAAATATCCAGTGACCTCCCAAAGGACCCTGACTTGTGAACCTGTTGGAATTACACCACTTATGAACGACCAAAAACTATTTGCCTTAATCCAGCATTGCATAATAGAACCACAGTAAAAAGTAATGGCCGCTATAATTTGGACAAAAAATTTATGACATCAATGAGCACACAGACAATCATCCATTTGGCAGTAAATTATGCACATCACGGTACAAATAGACTTTTCAGTTGAAAGAAATAACTGAGCTAGGTCATGTTTCAATAGAAGATATCATAAATATTGCAATCAGCTGGTACAGGTACCATCCTCTAGAAAAATTTTATTTGTAAAGAAAGCAGATAATTTATTACATTGGAAGCATTTAGAAGCCAAGAAATTGATGTCAGAAATTAAGGGCAACCCTAACGAAAAGCTTCTGGAAGACACAAGGAGACAAACCCAGAAGAAAGTTTAAGGGGAAAAGATTGCCATAGGATCTGCATCTGCAACAACTTCTACAGCGAGAAAACTTAATAAGTAGACAATAAGTCACCCATTACCAACAGGAAGACTCCCAGATACATGACCTATGTATAATATAATAGGCTACGACAAATGCTTGCAAAAGAAGATGAACATTCCGTTACCTTCACAAAGGTTCCGGTAGATGGATTTACTTGGTCCACATTTTCGGAAGACTGCAAGAAACCTGATTCATCTATACAACTTGAAGTTGTCATGTCCGAATTTAGTGGAAAATCAGTGCCTGCAGCACTTGTAAAATTTGAAGCAGCAAATGGCATAGACAATGAATCATTTTCACTGCCAATATTTCTCAGGTTTGGCATCCCATTTTGCAGCATCGAGGAATCAATATTGACCCCAAACAAAAGATTGCTTTGTGGATCAGTAGCACCTTGGTATGCAGAGTACTCCCTCCCAGGAAATGGAGGCAAAGTAGCAAGTTCAGAGACATGTGACTGAGAAGTTCCCAACTGTCCCACCTGAGGCACTACACACTCAGCAGCTCCAGATGGAAGGTGAGGCTCAACCACAATTTGCTTGGGTAACATGGAAGAAGAAGAGATTGCAGTGTTGGATACATTAAAGTTAAGTAAATGGGATGCTCCATCTTGGGATAATGAACCTAATATACTGTGCATAGGAGATACACCAGATGTGGAAATAGGGTTCCCAACAGGGTCAGGAAAGCTCTGCTGCTGGCATTGTGAAGAGATGGGCTGCAGAGATGAAGCATGTGACTGGGTGGGTGCAAAATTAGATAGAGCAGAGATGACATTTGGGATCTGCTGCTGGACAGACAAATGGTGCAATTGCTGGGACTGTTGAAGTTGCTGCTGCTGCCGCTGATCATTATATGGGTGGTACCGCTGCAATGGTTGTTGCAGAAGCTGACCTTGGGTGGGGGCCTGATTTTCTTGGAAGCTCTGAAGAAAGTTATTTTGTGATTGGGAGTGCTGTAACATCTGCCTCTGAGTCAAGGCAGGCCCATTGGAGACATTCTGAGATTGCTGGAGCTGCAGGAAAGATTGAGAAGAACATTTGGAAGGATCCACTGTCCTCAAATCCTGAAGTGCAGCAGCTGCTACGGCTTGGTATAGATCTGGTTGTAGACCTGGCGCAGAAGTATCAAGCCTTGGCTGCATCCAGGGTGTAACACCAAACCCTTGGAAGTTCAAAGATTGAATTCCCTGATCTCCAATCCCACCTTGGAGCCACATTAGTTGAGAATTAATGTTCATATCACCGTCTTTGAGACCTGTAAGTACACATGCTAAAGAGATTCAGGATAAACACTAAAAGAATCAGAGATATAAGTCAAGAATATATCATGTGTCTTTTCCAGCTTCAAATAAGTAACCCAATCAAACCGTGGAAAGGGGGTAGCCCTGACGGCCATGGTCGCTTCAGTCTCAGGGGAAATGGGGAAGGGTACATTGGGAATGTTGTTAATGGTTCAATCTCCCACAATGAGACTCTCGGCTGCCTCTCCCCTGCAGTAGATTCATCCCATCCAACCTGCATTCGGAAGAAAAAAAGTGGAAAACACACTTCTATTACAATGTTGAAAATAGAACCAAATTTTGTGCAAAAATTCAGAAAATATATAAGCAATATTTCACAGTTATGATCATCCAAATCACCAAATGCTTCAACCAACCTTCACAGAGCGCCAATGTGAATTTGGCCAGCGAACAGGGTCTAAATCACTGATTCCGGTTATAGTACCCATATACCTGAACAAAACTATAGTCGAGTGAGTAGAAGGACCTACCAAGTTAAATTTGCAACTGGAACTTCAGAGTACGTGAATTTAATGGAATGAAAGAAAAGAGGACAAAAGTAAAAAAGCCAATCCTATAGCGCACAATATCCAATGATATTTAGTTTGTTCATATAGATTTAAAATTTATATTTACATAAAATTTGAACTGAGTGAAAGCATCTAGCAGGTACAGGAAGCATCTGCCACTAACATTAACAAAATTATTGAAAGGAAAGCCAAAGGGAGGAAGAAAAATAAAAATAATCCAACAGAACAATACACTACAGCATTACATTACCAACAGAAGACAACGAAAAAAAATCTTATTTACCTCAAACCATAGTTTTCTCCAGGCACAGCCAAACCAGAAATTTTATTTTGATAAGTAATCGATAAAATTATAAAAAGCACAGCCAAACCAGAAATTAGATGAACAACGTATCAGATTGGTAAGTGTAACAGGAGCATTAACTGGAACTTGGAAAGTGATGCATACTCCCATGGTATAGTGACATTAAGAGCAATTATTAAAAGAACCAATTGGAATCTAATCATTAGAAATTTGAAAAAAACAAATTAAAAAAAAATGAAAAAAAAAAAACCAATACTTCATCCCACAAGATAGGAACCTGTCAGTTTCGTTACCCTCTTACTTGATAAGCCAGTATTTATGCTTAAAAAGAGTTCATAGAAGAAAAAAAATTGAACCAGAATAATAAGTAACATCAGTATTCCAGGCTACCAAAAACCATTCTAAAATAAATTAGCCTGGGATTGCAAACAGAAAAGGAACTCTATTTCTTAATGAAACAATAGCACTTTGTAAGAAGGATGTGATTATTATATATCCAAGCAATTCGATGACTTACTCCTAAAAGATTACATCAAAATAGTGCTAGTACCACGTCATGTAACATCAAGAAGCTTTTTGTTTACTCTGTAAAATTTAAAGTAAATATATTTCCCGACTTCGTCAACCAGAGGAGAAGTTAAACAGAGAAGGGTAGCACCATGAGAGAGACCACCACAACTTAAAAAGTGTAAAGAAAAGTAGAGCACTCAATTATTGGATCCAATGCCAGCACAATACTTTCAGGATGCATTAAAATCTTTAGAGTCTATTCGAAGGCTAACTTTGTTCTTTACATGTCAAAAGCCAAAAAACCAAAAAGGAACCATTATAGAAAGTTATCCTGGCTCCTTTTTCACTAGTATGGAAGAACATTGATTATTGCTTCATATAACTTCGAAGGCTAACTTTGTTCTTTACATGTCAAAAGCCAAAAAACCAAAAAGGAACCATTATAGAAAGTTATCCTGGCTCCTTTTTCACTAGTATGGAAGAACATTGATTATTGCTTCATATAACATCAATACGCTTCATCGTTTGCTCTGTCAAATTTCAAGTAAATAAATTTCCTGGACTTCCATCAACCATAGGGGCAGTTGTGGAAGATTGGTCAGGATAACAAAGTCACAAAACAGAGGACACCCCAACTCAAAAATAGAGTCAGAAAAGTGGAATGCCCAAATTAATGGATTCAATGTCTCGCACTACATTCTGAATGCATTAACATCTTCAATACTTTGCTGTCTATATGAAGACTAACTTTTTTTGTTCAAGTATCTCTATGACAGCTACCTTGAATTACATTTATCAATAAGCATTATGTAAATCAAAAAGAGAATTGAGACCTACCGTCGCACACTTGACTCTTCTGTTTCAAACAGCATTCTAAATCGCATGCCCACAGAAACCCTTGTGTGGTAGACTGCTTTTACATACTTGGCCAGGGGTATGACAAACTCAGATGGACTAGCCCTGCAATAAAGGCAATGAGAATCAATAAGATGAATATAGTAACCTATCTAACCTGTAAGATTCACAAATACTCCACCTTGGGTTATAAAATATAGTAAAGCGGCTATTTGTGGCAGCTGCATGAGCTGCAGCAGCAAGAAGACCAATATGCATGCTATCACTTGACAAAACTGATGAAGGCATGAAAGTCTGTGGACGATTCGCTCGCCGGATGCCCAATAGCAGTTGATTTTTTTCATTCCTGATGGAAGTGAACACATTTACAGAATTTCATCTTATAATTACAGTTTCTCTTTCAATACATCAAAAATGGGACAATAAGAGAAGATGGCCACTCTGGGAGCACCACATACATGGCACATGCAATGATTGAATTACAAAAGAGATCTAATTACATTCTCTAATCAGATTTGGGTAATTGCTCTGAATGAACTTTTATATTCAGATCTCTCTCACAACAATCATCGTTTTTTTCTAGTTTTCTAGAATTTATAGTTCTCCCCAATTCTCTCTTGTATACTTTTAGCATACTTAAGTTATGTCCCTTTGTGCTTTTTAATAAGACCGTGTACTTAGGGGCGCCTTATGCATTTTTGATATATACAACATTACTTATCAAAAAAAAAAAAAGAGACTGAATTACTTTAAAAAAATTACATTCTTATAACATGCACAATACTTCTAACCCAAACCCTCATAATAATGTTTTTTTTTTTTTTTTTTTTTTTTCTACCAGGTAAAATGCAGATTTCATACCCAGCACCATTTCTAGCAAGGACTGTACAGTTATTGAATCACCTCACACTGCTTGACTCAACAGAAGTCTCGATTACCAAAAAAAATTGAAAACAAAAACACAAAAGAACAAATCAATGGCGGATCAGTGATATTTTTACCAGATGAAAAGGACTGAATCGCCAGCAACAAGTCTCTTTGCACTCACAAACACACTCCATCCCGTGGTAAGAAGATGCCTCTTGGGCTGCCCTGCAATGGTAAACAAGAAAGACTAATTAGAAGCTGGAACTATATCTTTCGAAGATAATTATCTGCTTAATTTGGGCAGAGAATGCACACTTTCCTCATAATAACATAAAAATTGATCAGTTAGCTTTGAAGTCATTATCCAACTGAAACAAAGAATCTCTAGCAACATCCCATCGCTTTTTAAGCATTCGCACTGGCGCAGTCATATCCAAGTATAATTGAAAGAAAGTCTTATTCAGTCAAGATCGACAACAGAAACATCTCTAACCTTTCTACCATGATAGTAAAAAAATCCAGTAGAATGTGAAGATTGCAAACAATTCATTTGGGCACCAAAGAAACCTCTGATCCATCAAACAGATATTTAAATAAGAAAAGCCACCTCTTTTCATCTTGTGTGCAAGAACATAGCAAGAGAAGAGACTGCAGGAAGAGTGGAGTAATTTACTAGCTATGAATGTGGTTCAGTTGCTTCATCACTGCTATCAGTTTCCTTTTTTCTTTTTCTTTTTTCTCTCTGCTAGATTTGTAACCCAACTTCTCCACATCTTTGACAATAGACATCACTTTATGACTCCCTATATGCAGTGACACGAGGGAGAGACAAAGAGACGGAGAGAGATATAGATTGAACAGGAATAGAAGGAAAGGATTCATTCCCCTTTTAGTTTGGTCTAGCTGTTAATAGGATTTTGCAACACAAACAAGCAACCCAAAGTCAACCATCCAAGACCTGACTCAGTTATTGGATTTAACTGTTTGGAGGTAAGTGTAAGAATTCATCAACCAAAGGCATATGTAACTGTACCCAACGGGTAGCTTAATCGGCTAGGGACCATACCTCATGAAGCGGAGATCACTTTAAATCTCCCCTTCCCCCTCCCCTTTGGGACAAAAAATTACTTTTAACCCAAAAAAAAAAATAGGTCATTGAAGAAGGGTGATAGCCTGTTCTTTGCTATTAGATTTTTCTTTTTGTTAAAAGGGAAAAAGCACAGAAACTGTTTTTGTAAATCAAATGGCACATTAATTCAGGAAGAATGTTGAGCATGGTAGAACCAGAAGTTTTTTTTATAAATAATTCAATTTCATTAAAAGTGCAAAGGGGAACAACTCTAGTACAGGAAGTATAAATGAGATAGGAACATCTAAGCCCACATGATGGATTCGAAGCCAACAATAGGATTTGATACCTGTGAAGAAAGTTAACTATTTCACCATGTTCTCCTCTCGTTAACTATTTCACAAAAGAAGTATACTCAATAATATAATTATAACCATAGATGAAGGTACTCACAAATTCTAGGTTTCTAGCTAATAACCAAGGTTGACTAGGATTCAACGAACCAAGGGTAGGACAACTACATTGAAAAAAAGAAAAAGAAAAAAACAATACAAACAAGCCAATGCAGCCACACTTCAAATGATGCCAATTGAACACAGCAATCAGAATGGTAAAAGAAGTAGAATGGCCGTTACTTCATAATTTCAAATCCCAAAAACATTATTGTAGACAGTAAAACCAATGGATAGTGCTCATACCAGTAAAAAGATTACTCTTTGTACTTATAAAAAAAAAAAAAAAAAAAAAAGATTATTCTTTGTAAATTTTTTGTTGTTAGAACCTTAGAACACAATTTATGGAACACAACAGCTGTCACTGATAATAATCCCCTTTCATAGCCAGAGAAATGATATCATGAAACTTAGGAAAAACGAATGTGGAAAGGAAGCAGCATAAACAATAATAAAGTGAGACGATAGACAAACAATGCAAGTTTGAACATATATAATTCAGGGAACACTAATAGATTTTTGAACAAAGGCATATTTGAGAAAACTACCTCGAAATATATGTCTGAACTTCCATTCATTATCATGAAGATCCCTTGCAATTAATTCTTGAGCTGGAGGCTGCAGCGTGTAGTCCTGAAGGAAAAAAAAAAGAAAAAAAAAATAATGAATAAAAACAATTGGTACATGAAAATCAGAGAAGGGGGAAATGTCACCTACAAGAGGAGGAAAAACTTTTTCAGCAGCCCGACGAGGAACAGAGAATCCTCCATGAGTGCTAGTATCACTTGCAGTTAATGTTTTACAGAAATAGTTGCTTGGCTGTTTGCTGGGAGTACCCAATTCTGCAGGCAGTAGGTATACTTCTTTTTGCTCTTGCTACAAAATAGTTTATGTTACAACATGAAAGATAGAACAAAACTAGTACTCTCATAATTCCAGATAAGGAGAAGTGTAGTACCGGACTCAGCGGTTGCAAGGTCATTTGAGCATATACTTCATCTGTCTCCACATCAGCCTGTACATCACACAGTTGAAGGAGCAGCCCACAAAAATGTTTAAAGCAGATGTAACGAACAGATCTAGACTTACATGCATGGTCACATTGTGAAGCTGACAAATAAGTTGTGGGGGCAAGTTAGGGTAATTGGGAATATGCGCATCCACTTCTTTGTTGGTTGAGGCAGCAACCTGCTCAGGCAACAGACAGAACAATGGAAAATTAGGAATGAAGAAAATATGGAATATTTAAGAGATATCTTCTTCTTTTTTTATATATAAGTAATCAAGATCATATTAAAAGCGTAAAGCACCCTAGGTATACAGGAAATATACAAAAGAAAGCACCTAACTAAAAGAGATACAAATGCAGCTGTCCAAAGAAAGAGCATTGAAGAAAAAAGATTCAAGCTCCTTTAGGGACGCCTTACGCTTTTAATGTGATTGGTTTATTACTTATCCAAAAAAAAAAAAAAAAAAAAAGATTCAAGCTCCTTCAATGTCCTCTCACGGTTCTCAAAACATATCATTCATTTCCCTACAAAGACACCACAAAAGGCATGAAGGCAGCATCTTCCACTCACAGTAGCAATCCAAGTGCTACCAACAGTCCACCAGCAAGCAAACCAGTCAACTACTCGTCTACACATAACCCAAGAGAGCCCAAAGTGACTGAAAAAAGCATTTTATAACGCATAAAATACCTCACAATGGAGAAGAAGATAGTCCACGGACTCTCCATTATTCTTACACAAACAACACCTATCGGCCACAATAACATGCCGCTTCCTAAGCTGTCCATGGTAAGGATATTTCCTAGAGCCGTCAACCAATCAAAAATAGCGTCCTTCAAAGGAACCTTAGCCCACCAAATATTCTTAGCCCGCCATATTTAAGAGATATCTATGTGCTGGGAGCGTTAGTTGTTGAAGCAACCACATTCATATTCACAAGTTTTATAAGATATATAAGCAGCAAGACAATGACTTTAAAGGCAATACCTAAAAGTTAGACGCTAACTGAAACTTACAACAGAACATATATACATAAGCAATTCATTGGAAACAGCAACCCACATAATGTTGGATTGGGGTAGACAAAGGAAACAAAAGGAAGAGGGTGGAGGGGAAAAAGTTGTGAGGAATGGGTGTTTCCTCCCTTTGTTCGGGGTGGAAAAATAAATGCAGGGATTCCCTTTCCCTCCAAGCCCACCATCATGTTTCTTCCCAAATTGGGAAGAATTCCCCTCGTTCCACTTATGAGGTGGGTGAATCGTTGAAGGGGAGTGTTTTGGTTGGGACAGGAGATGGAGAGAATGGAGAGGTGGGGGAGGATGGCTACTCCGAGGCTGTTGTTAGTGCAATGGGAGCCACTCCCACTCTAGGGTTGTCTTTTGGGGGTGATGAGAAAAGGCTTCTGGAGCTGTTTTCTGCTACTGATCTTCTAAACCAAAGAGGAAAAGGGAACTTAAAAATTTAAAATGATCCATTAACTTTGATGCTAGAGGCAGCGGCTCAAGCTGGGGTAAAGGCAGGGTTATGTTGAGAGTTTAGGGTTATGTTGAGAGTTTAGGGTTTTGTTGTGGGTGTCTTGGCATTTCTCTTTCTTGGGGTTTCTCTTTTTGTTTTTTTGGCGTTCTATTGTATACTTCAGGTATATTGGGTTTTCGCCCCTCTGTGCTTTTTGATATGCATAACAATACTTATCAAAAAAATGAAGGGAAGAGTTGAGAGAACGAGTGTTCACATTGTACAATCATCATGGGACCCACTACATCTTTTTCCTTCCTCTCCAATATTCCCTAATCAACCAAACTTCAAAGTAAGGTACCTTTCCCTAGCTTTCCTCTCCTTCCCCCTCCCCCTTCATATTACCAAACATAGCTAAAAACTATAATAAATTATAGATCATTCACATCATAAGTCAATAAATTTGGAATTCAACGAATGAATTCCTTCTTAAGATATTTTTTTAAAAATTTTTTGCTTTACTTATCAAAAAAAAGATATTTTTTTTAAGTAAATCAATCTTATTAAAGTGCATAAGGACACAACCCAAGAAAAATGGAGTATATAAGAGAAACACCCGCTCAGGGAAAGGGAAAGGGAAAGGAGTACATATCTAGAAACTTAACAAAGCTTGCAAAGCGAGAATTATTAACTATTGATAGCAACCATCCACCTATAGAAAGTCTTTAAGAATAAATCTTTTAAAGCTATCACCATTCTCCCACAGTCTTCAAAGTTACGGGAATTGTGTCCATTCTAGATGCACCACATCACGCAATGGGGGGGCCATCCTCCAAGCTTCTAAGTAACAATGACTACCAAACCGGCCACTCCAACTAGCCAATAACTCCACCACTTGATTGGGCATTACCCACTCTACCCCAAAAAGGCGAAAAACCCATACCCATAACTCTCTAGTAACTATGCAATGGTGCAAAAGATGATCGATGGATTTCTCGTTGTTCCTGCACATGCAACACCAATCCATCACTATTAAGTGCCTCTTTCTTAGATTATTCAAGGTCAGAATCCTTCCTAATGTTGTTGTCAATACAAAGAAAGCCACTCTTGTAGGTGCCTTATTTTTCCATATACTCCTCCAAGGGAAAGAAACACTAGCAGGGGGCTAAGAGCATGATAAAAATATCTTGAATGTCAGCCTTTTAGATGGGAACCAATGGATTCTATCCTCACCCCCTCTGTTCAACCTGATAGAGTACAAGAAGTTGAAGAAATAGTGACCACCAAACTCTCAAACATGTATGGGGTTTGATAAAGGTGATATTTCACTAACAAATGTTGTTCGCCAACAAAATATGGTTTGCCACCAAGGCCTCCTTAAAACGGGCAATAGTATATAAAATCGGAAAAGCTTCCATTAGGGTTTGATCTCCACACAATACGTCATACCAAAATCGAATCTTAAGCCCATTCTCACAGATCTGGAAAAATCCCCCCATCCCCTCCTACTGTTTTTCCACACCCACACCCCATAGGACCCGTTCACTGCATTGGAGTACCACCCTCCCACATGCTCTCATATTTAGCTTCCACCACCAATCTCCACAAACCCCCAACCCACAAAGCATCCCTCTTTGTGCTCTTACTATCCTTTTAACAAAACTACCTCGAGTTTGAATTGAATTTCAGTATCTCACCAGCTCTACATGCTCTGCTGCCCACTCCTTGGTGCTACATGGTGTACAATTGAGCCATTACGGGCATAATTAGATAATGGTAACAAGACCAGTTCCTTAAAAAAAACAGAGGCTCCTATATATATATATAAGTACATCAATTTCAATAGAAAGCAGAAGGGGTGCAACCCAAGTACAAAGGAAGCATACGAGAAATAAGAAGTATACAAGACAGACCCCCAATTAGAGAGAAAAGAAGGTAACAAACCCAACATATATCCTATTTTTTGGACTAGCAAACCCAACATATATCTATCAGAAGGTAATAATGCATACCCTAGTTCAACAGCATATAACACATTGGTCCCCGTGCACTAACCTGCTCACTGTGACCCTGTGTAAAGTAGACCACCCGGCTTCCTACAGGAGGCAGTGACACCAAAGGGCCTGCACATGCATGCCATAGCTCCGAATTCAAACATTTCTTCTCTCCTGCACAAATTTTCCATGCTTGCATCAATACGCATGACATAACATTTGTAGCATCAAATTTTATACATCTCAAATGGACAAGCTAAGAACACAGCACTGGAAGTCAAGGCTACAAAAATAGAGTATCTGTGATAAAGACATGGAACTATTTGGTTCTTCCATGGTTCATGCCTCAAGTTTATCCACCCGTTTATTCCCAAACTCCAGCATACAGATTGGCAGGAAAATATTAATAATAAACAGATGGAATGTGGCTTCAATCAGCACAAGCTTTCCCCTCATTCTCAATTGGTAAGTAACATATATACACAGAAACTAAACTCAATCGCTTCCAACTAAACCATAAACAAGCAGGAAAATGCACACGCACATGAAATACTTTAGCATGACCAATGTGAAAGAACATACAAATGCCTCAAAGAACTACCAAAAATATATCACTAAGAACTATGACAAATGGATGAAGCTCATTTGCTCTTTTCTAATTGTTCAAACGCCTCAAGTGCATATACCCATTTCAACCCAAACCCCAACATACAAGTTGGCAAGGAAAATGGTAATGGATAAGTGGAAAGTGGGCTCACTAACAATTGCAACCAATACAAAGAATGTGGGCTCGATCACTTTCAATCTTAACAATGAAGAAAGACACAAAATACAAACGCTTACAGAAATTACAAAATTCAGCCGAAAAAAATAAACCAAAGTTGCGGAAAATGAAGAGCTCACCTTCCTGAGTCTGTTGATTAAGCCCCGACGAAGAAGAGTGTCTCATTCTTCAAAACCCAAAAAAAAAACAACAAAAAATGCACTTCTTTTCACCTACTAAAACCCGCCCTTATCCCCAACAAGATTTCAACTATCCACTATCCAAACCACATTCGTCATCCAAACATAAAAAAACATCAAACCCCCCTCTTTCCCCACCTCCCCCCACCCCACCCACCGAACCACCCAAAAAGAAACCAGAGAATCTCACCAACACCCTCCCCAAATATCATCCGAAGTCAGTGCCAATACAGAACACAGCCACTCTCAGCCTCATGCGCACCAGATCTTCTTCTCCCACCAACCCCTCCAAAAAACCTCCCAGAAATCCCTAATCCACAAGCTCCAACTTCAAGAACCCCCCATACAAACCCTAACCCACCAACAGATCTCGAAGCACAGTACCCCCGAAGAAGAAGCTGCACCACCCCAGCTCACTGAAAGCTTCACTGAGAGAAAGACGAAGTCCAGCTTCTCCCCCCTCGTTTTCCTTGCTGCGGAAGAGAGAGAGAAAGAGGGATTGGACGCCGAACTCTTTCGGGTCTTCGGGGGAGGGCGTGTTTGGTCTACGGGTTATGAATTAATGGAGAGGTAATAATTGCGATGGATTGAGACTTTTTTATATTGGAAAATGAGAGTGAAAGAGATTGGGGATGTGGGCCCCCGTATTTGTAGAGAAGCAAGCAAATACAATACAAACAACTGTGAATCTATGATGCCCCAAATCTAGCACTTCTTCTTCTTCTTCTTTTTCGTTAGATTTTTATTCCAAAAACGACAGCACATCATCGACTTCCCCGTCGCTTGTTATTTTTGGACATGAGCGGCCGAAGAAAAGTGAAGGTGACAAAACGGTTTTCCCTTATCATGGTAAAGGAAACTTCAGATCAGATCTGTTGTTTGTTTGTTTCACAATTTATGGGAGGAAGGATTCATCCTTCATTATCCTTTATATCTTTAAGGGTGTGTTTGTCAAAAACGACTTGACTTAAAAAAGAGAGTTGACTAGAACTGTAGCAGATTTGATTGATATGAGAAAAAAAATAAATAAATAAGAATGTTTTGTATGAAAAAATACAAAATAAAAAGTAATGATTTTTTTTATTTGAATAGTAATAAAAAGTGATTGATGTGATGTAAAAAGTCAGAATGTTGAAGTTGATTTTGAGATGAATTTTTTGAATCTGTGTCTGGTCCGGTCCAGTCAAATTGCTTGTAAAGAGTAAGAATGAAGTGTTCCAAGTGCTAAAGAAATCAATATAAAAGGCCTTCTAGCATCTTTTTTAATTGCTTGTGAAATCAGGAAATTGGTTAGTTTGACCATCAAATTGCTTGTGCATCTTTTTATGGACACAAATTCAGCTCAATTTGCTTGGTTGATAATCAACTCTCTTGTCAAAGGAGGCCAAATAGCTCATGAAAGCTCAGTTTGTGTGGTGGCACTTTGTCATAGTTGAAGTAAATCGTGCTTTCCACCAAAATTGCCAAGCTGAAGAAACCGTAAAAGGCTTGAGAATGCTCATGTGTGAATTAGATACCAATGCTCAAGAGAATTTTCCAAATGGGTATAGGTTTTCTCTCCACAAACTCACACAATTCCATTGCTAGCTTGTAAAGAGCCCTATCTACAAACAATATGTGGATGGGCAAGACAACACTTTAATATGTCCATATAATGGAAGGTGTTGCATCATCATTTGTACCCCTCATATGATTTTGAACTTGTCAACTTTTAATTATCTTATAATTAAGATGTGTGTTTAATTTGTTTACAGTTATGGCTCCAATAAGTTCGGCCACAAGAAACGGGATAAAGAAGAGGAAGTTGACTTCAGTGTTGATGTTTTTATCCATTGTTAATATGACTTTTCTAATTATTATGCTTTATGGTAGAATACCTTATTTGAAAGAAATCTTTGAGAGCTACGTACATTAATGATTTTTATTCAAGGTAAGGGGATCTTCTTCATTTAGAACATGTATGGGTTGTATTAAGAATGGTAAAAAAAAATACTTTTAATACCTAAACAACTGTGCCAAACAAAAAGCAAGCATATTTGGTAAAAAAATTCAAAAATATTTCTTTGACTTTTTTACTCTAAAAATGTCAAAAACACACTTTTAGGAAAAAGCTTAAAAATAAGGGTTAAATACTTTTTTGCCCCCCATGTTTTAACAACTTTATTTTTTGCTTATTTGGTTTTTGTTTTTATCATAGCGGATACCTTGGTTATGAATAAAGACGAAAATGGTACCTCCGTCTAACTTTCGTCCAAAATTTGATGGAAATACATTTCAGCGTCCCTAAAAACACAACAAGTGTCTATATACGTAATTAAAAATTAAATTAAAATAACTAAATTTAAAATAAATAAATAAATAAGTGTGGCCGGCCACCCCTAAGTTGCAAAATGGGGGTGGCCAAAACCACCCCCCAAGTCTGTTGAGGGTGGCTCGGCCACCCCCATTTGGCTTCGGGTTGTTTCGGCCGGTCTAGGGGTGGTCGAACCACCCCCAAGGACCAACCTTAATTTTTTTTTTTTTCATTGGCCTTCTTGGTGGTTCAACCACCCCATATCGGCCGGTATGAGTTTCTTTTTCTTTTCTTTTTTTTCTTTTTTTTTTTTAAAAATTAAAGGATTTTTAATCATTTTTATTTTTAATTAGGTATATGGACACATGTCAAATTTTTAGGGGCGCTGAAGTAGATTTCCATCAAATTTGGATGGAAGTTAGACAGGAGTATTATCTCTGTCTTTATCCATAACCGAGGTACCAGTAATGATAAAAACCAAAACCGAATGGGCAAAATAAAGTTGTTAAAACATAAAGGCAAAAAAGTATTTAACCCTAAAAATAAATATTTTTCTAAAAATATCTATTTCCACTTTAAAAGCTCTACTTTTCAATGTAATTTCAAACATGCTCTTAATATATGAGAGTGATGAAACTTGCATTACCATATTAGAATGAATAGAAATGCATTCAATAGTTTATGCAATATGCTTGAAATGTATATTGTTGTTGCATTGTACTTTGCAGAGAGAGAGACTAATAAAAGTTTCTTATTAATTTGATTTAACTTAAGATCACATACAACAGAAGGTTCTGTTGATCCCACATATCTCTCATGACAACCATAACATTCAAGCTACATATAACTGCTGATGGAAAGGGCAACATCCATTGCTCCTCTTTATTCTTGAATCTATACCCTTTATTCTAAGAAATGCTGCCAAGTAAACAAAAAAACAAAAATAAAAAATGTATATTAATATCCATTGAAGAAAGTTTGACGAGAAATTTCACTTACCCTCGAAATATTAGCGTTTTTGCAATCATAACTTCAAACTAATAATTTTTGCAATGTCAATATCCTACTAATTTTTCCTTTTAATTTCATCCACTTTTTGTTAAAATGTTCAAAAAATGCCCGCTTTTTTATTTTTTATAAACAAGAAATGGGTGAATGAGTAATGCTTAAAAAGAAGACCCATGTCTTCCATGTGTCCTCCCAAAATTGATCTATCACAAATTTAATGGTACTTTTAAAAGTCACATTAATTTGGAAGAACATAAGGAGAACATGAGGATGTCAGTTAGCATGACTCGGAATTAAAAGGAGGAATTTTTTGAGAATAATGATAGATGTCACCCTTGTGCCCACCTAAAATTGATGTGATTTTTAAAATTACCATTGGATCAAGGGAGACATAAGGGTGCTGTCTATCATTACTCATTTTTTAGATACCAACATTGCAAAAATTAAAAGTCTAAGGCTATGATAGCAAAAACACTAATACTTCCCTGAGTAAATGAACTTTTCCAAAGCTTTGGAAACGAGAAAAAAGAAAAAGAAAAAAAAAAAAGGGTTAGTAAATTGAAGGGAAATTAGTCAAGAACTCACTCGTTGCAGTCGACGTCCCTAGAGATGGGGAACCTTGTTTCGATACCACATATAGCCAGGAGCGCGGAGGCTGTATCATCCCTTATGTTCGGGTACTGACTTGCATTTTGCTTCAGGCAATAACAAGTTGCTCGTCGGTCAGCAGATGTCTTCGCCATCGCTTGTAGATTCCTCAACCCACTACAGCATCTGTCTGTTGGGTAATCACTCCCATTTGTTAGATAAGATATGCAGGGGACGAGGTACGAGTGCACTTGTGAGCAATTGATGGCTGCCTCCCCTAGCATTGCCGCAAAAAGCACCATTACTAGCATCGCCATGGCAGCAATAACTACACCCACCTTCATTTTTGGATATCTTTTGCTACGGTTTTTGTGAGCTACTCTGTTTATGGTTTTGGTAGGGAAGATGCGAATGCGGGTATTTATAGATAGTTGGGATTGTGTGATATATGCATCCAAAAGGAGCCGTTAGAAATTCATTTTCTTTGGCTTCAAATGTCTCTCTTTTTCTGAATTTGGTTTACCGTTTGCTGCCTCTTCTCTTGTTGAATAAAATTTGGAGACGTTACAAATTTCTGTTGAACAAATAGTGGAGAGAGAGAGAGAGAGAGAGAGAGAGAGAGAGAGAGAATGTTCAAAATGTTCTTTGTGCCTCCGGACACTTACAATTAAAAAAATAAAATGCACTAACCATGATCCCCTTTACTAGGGTCTCTAACCTCCTAACTCGCTTCCTTGTTGCATGAAAAAAGGGGAGAAACAAAATGAGTGAGCGGAATCACTCAATTCAGAGCACTAGCAGTAACTTTTTTATAATCTCTTCCCTTCCTTAAATATAGGAAAAATCAATAAAAACACAACAAGTCACATGCAACAGCTTTTGTATTGCTTCCCTAAGTTTTGAGCAAAAAATTGTCTTTTCATTTTTAAAGAAATGTCTCTTCAAAAGTGAAGAAAAAACATTCTAGGATGAAATTTTTTTATTGGTTGGATTGGTAACATGTCACATTTTTAATAGGTAACATTTTCAAGCCGCTCAATGCAGTAAATAGCCTTAATTTACATAATTTGAGAATCTGCAATTTCTTTGAAATTGTAGTTGTAATACCTCAATAAAAACATCCGTTTTAAAAGGTTAATGACTAACTACGAACACAGTTAATAATTTCATAAAACATAGTTTTAAAACAAAGAGACCTAAGCCCTTATGTGTAATCCAACTCCTGAAGCCTTTTGACGCAAAACCCAAGTCTCACCCCTTTCTAACTGAACGTACACCAAGGGGACCACTCGAATGTACGCACCTGGCCCTTAGTGAGAACGTACGCTAGGGCACCACCTGAACGTATGTTGACCAATCCTTGGTCCAATGGGCAATACCCTAGAATGTACGCTTAAACATTTTTATTCAATGTGTACTAGTACTCGAACGTTCGCTGACACCTTGAAAAGCAGTTTTAACCCATTCTCCACTTTTACAGAGCAAGGCACTCCCCAGGCTCTTATATAAACCCTGCCTTCGACCCTTAGCCTCTCCTAACCTAGAGAAACCCTAACACTAGTGTGAGAAGTAACTTGGAGAGAGAGAAGAAGAAAGCTTAGTGCTCTTGCCATCTTCTAAGGTAATCCCCTTATCCATTCCATAATCTCCTTTTAATGTTGTTACTGGTATTTCATGTTTGAAGATATTTTGACAAACCCTCACACCCATTTCTTTATAACAGATAAGTGTGTTTTGAAAGAGCCTTAAATCCTTCTTCCATTGCTTTGAGTTACATGATAACGTGTTACGTACTATGCATGTGCCTACTTAGTAGCCTAGGATGAGATATATCAACTCTTAGATTGGATAGAAGCCTCAAAACATAGTTTTGAGCTTTTGGCCTAAACACCTAACTCACTAGCCAAATGTACGCCCTCGAGGCTGAACGTTCGACTAAGAAGCAAGGCCTTTGTCCCTTAGCTCCAAATGTGCAATATTAAGGTTCAACGACCCTTTTTGTTAGATAAGACTTCAGTGCCATAACTCGTAGGTCTTCTCTAGTGCTGTGCATAACGATATGTCATATTTCGTTATAGTAGAGTTTTGTGATGTCGGAAGACTCAAGCGAGTGTGCAAGGTAAGTAAACACTTACGAACAATTTCCTTAAAAACGTGGGATATGTCAGTTGACTGACCACGAGTATGATATGAGTACGTCTACATTTTTGTAATAACTTGTTAACTGCTTTAATAATTGGTTGATAAGATGCATCACATGTTATGGTACACTGGTACGTGCAGTATAATGGTCATGGGCTTATTATATAGACTTTATTCTATGGTCAAATGTGTGTGTGTGTTATATGGGCCTTGGATCCAATGGTTAATCATGATCGGAGAAATCATTGCCTGATGGTTGGTCACTACATGACGTACATCATTAGTAGCGTAGGCTACCCGAGGTCTGACTTGGTTGGGCTGCTAGTGCTATGGATGGTAGCGTACAATGGTCGAGGCACTAACATTGTATTACAGGTCCTTCGGGGTAGCGCCAACCCTGCTGAGAAGGGGTAATATCTCGGATAGACCATATATGATAGTTATGACCTATAAGCATTAGTTTTCTGCATTAATATACTTAGACGATTGCCGCTGGGAGTACACCACTCTTTTATTAGTCAAACAATACTTTTATGATATATTAATAGAGACATCACCTCCCTTTAATGTTTACCAAAACTGCACGTTCACTTCTATTTAATAATAATGATCTCATATCATACCCGATTGTGAGGTTTACTTACTAAGTCGTTAG
This sequence comes from Corylus avellana, assembly GCF_901000735.1. Classification (NCBI taxonomy): domain Eukaryota; kingdom Viridiplantae; phylum Streptophyta; class Magnoliopsida; order Fagales; family Betulaceae; genus Corylus; species Corylus avellana. The sequence goes on along the minus strand of NC_081545.1, from coordinate 21,382,389 downwards.
ACTTACGCGGTTATTACTCTTATAGGGAGCTTGTTCCTAGAATCCAAGAGTGGAATGGTTGCCACTACAGAATTTATTTTAAGATCTTCATGCTGCAATTAATTTATTCTTATTGAATGTTCTCTCTCTCTCTCTCTAGAGCAAGCATGTTCTGAATCAACGGAGGCGCGTGCAGGCACGTTTCCGCTAGTCTGTTCTTGAAGCTGTAGGATGCGCTTGGTTTGGTTTGGATGGAGCGATGATTTTCTGTAGAAGCTAAATCGTTCTCATTTTCTGCGAACGCAGGTAAGTCAAAGCTGCGTTTGGAGGAAAGAAGAAAAGGGTTCGTTGGATCTTTAGATTTGAGTCCCCAGTGCTCGGATTGGCTGGCGGACGCGGTGGAAGCGGCATTACGATCTCCAGGGAAGGAGGAGTTCCCCAAATCCTATAGGGAGAAGGGGAAGGACTTGAAGGTCCATAAGGGTTTCAATAAGGCGGGCCGTTTCTTAGTGGTCGTTGTATTTGCTGAGGGTGTTCGGAGAGGAGGGATTTGTTTCCTTGAGGGTCGTGAAGGAGGGGGTTGGCGTTGCATCGTGGGTGAGTTGCGGAAGATCTTGGTTTTCCTTGCAGCAAAGGAGTGGCTCTCGGTCTATGATGTTTACGCCGAGGGAGGTGTCTTGTGTTCAGATCGTTCCTTCGCAGCTGTGGCATCCTCGAAGTCGGGTTGTTCAAAACAGCAGCCGCTATCTGACTGCCATTTGGACATGTTCCCTGCAGCGTCTTGGTCCGAGCCGATTAGCGGTGGGGAGGCGAGTTCGCCGGTGAATTGTTTTGAGTTTGAGAAGGGCAGAGGTGGTCGGTCTAGTCCAATATGCGACGGTGGGCGATCTGGTCTTGGGGGTGGCGACTTTCCTTGGACGAAGGGCGCTAGGGTTTCTCATCTCTGGAAGAAGCTTCTTGAGAGGCTTGGGTCGGGCCTGGACCAGGTTTGTTCTAGGATGGGCCTAAAGCCCAAACTTCTTATTGGATTTAGGTTGAGGGCTGGTCGCAAATCCGCTTCTTGGCCTCGTGCGAAGCCTTGCGCTGGGCTGTCAAGTTCTGTTGCGGGTCTTGGGTCAGCCCACCCGGAGCCTTTTTCAGGGGATTTGGAGCCGCCATCTAGGTCTCCTTCGGATTAGATTGTTAAGTCTGTGCCGGCGAGTTCTCCTGTGTTGGTTTTTGGGTTTGCAGCGCCGATGGGTTCTAGGTCTGCAACTTCGGTGTCTTCTCCGGCGATTCCTTCATCTTCAGAGGTTCTTCCTAGGTCTGTTGCGTCGATGCCTTCCGAACCTGGGTTTGCTTTTCCGGCGGGTTCTCAAAGCATGGCGAGTGCGGACCCAGGGTAAATGGAGGTTGTGGTGGATTCTGTTTCCCCAGCGATGGGGGAAGCCTCCGTTAAGACCGATTGGAAACCCTCTCCGGCAAAAAGTATGCTTTGGCGGGGGTTTTTTGGGTCTAAATCTGTGGCTCCTCCTCTGACTAAGGTGAATGAAGTGTCCTCGTCGACCCTTGTTGGTTCAGAATCTAGATCGGAACCAGCTTCTGCTTTGGTTCAACCTCCTGATTCTAGTCGCTGTATGGTTCCCGGTTCGAATTCCTTGTCGGCGTTAGAGTTTCCAAAGACTACTGGAATGAACAGGTTCATTTAGCGAAAACTTCTGTCCCTTCTCATTCTTTTTCTTTGATACCCATGGCTGCCCATTCGTTAGAGGCGCTAGCTTTGGGAGATAGATTACACTCAATTTCTGGGTTATCGGAAAATGGGACTCCCATAGTTCTGAACAAGCAGATGTTATGCTACTATCGGAGAGCTAAGAAAGAACGAGGAAGCCGGGTGAATGATTATCTTCTTCTTGAGACAATGGAATCCCTTAGTGCTCCGCTGGCGCAATATCATTCTGACCCAGTCATTGAGTTCGCTGGCTTTGCTACTTACAATGCTCAAGGGAAGTTTGTTCCTAAGAACACTAATCCGATGAGGGGCATAAGTCCAATGGAGAAGGGGAACTTTGTAACATCTCGATATTTCTTTTCTTTTATCTTGTAAATAAATCGAGTGTTACGCTGAAATAATCTTACACAGCGAAAAATCTAAAATTTATCAATACAAAATAATACTCTTAAAATACTTTTCTTTATACAAAATACTCACAATTATGCCAAACAAGGCATTTATACAAATCTATCTGACTCTATAAACTCTAGACAAACTCCACCAACTTAGAATCTCTGTACATCTCAAATATGAAGCTCTAATCACAACTGCATAATTACCTTGACTTTCCATTCCTGCAAGCACTACAAAAACTGTAAAGTAATGAGTCAATTAATTCACGATAATATAAATCATTGTCTAAGTAATTATATCAAAAGGACAGATATTTAATAAAACTACAAAGATCTGTATTATTGAATATCAATATCACTCTCAGTAAGTAAGAATACTTACAGTGAATTACATGAATGGATCGTCAAAGGTAATTACTTGTTGAAACCATTCTGCTGCAATTGAACATTACCCATAACTTTCTCAATGGCTGACTTTCTCTCTCTGTCGCCCAAACTCTTTTTCTTCTTCCTCAGCTCTCAATCCTCCCTTCTCACTCTTGGTTTCCCTCATCTCTAAAAATTCTCTCTCTCCAGCTCTCTCTCTTTCTCACGTATATTCTATGATTATGCAATATGTTGAGTAGGGGAGAGGAATTAAATAGGCAAAATAAAGTAAGATGGAATGAAGAAAGAAGAAGGAAAAATTAAATAAAGGAAAAGTAGGTGTGTTGTCGGCAAGAGTGGGTTGGTGGAAGTAAAGAAAAGAAAAATGAATAACTTAAAAGGTAAAGAAGAAAGAATATGCATGATTGAAGGGAAGAGAGAGAAAAATAAAGGAAAAGAGTGTTGGTAATGTCAAAAATGGACAAAGAAGAAAAGTGGACTAATTTTGGTACATATTTTCCAAAATCTGACCCATCATAATCTGTCTAATGTCCTCACTTAATCAATCACCAAATATTATAATCATACTCCAAAATATATTAATCAGTCTTCAATTATCATATCTCTTAAATCACCAAATAAAATAACCAGATAAAATCAATATCATATGATCTAATAAATTCCTCAAGAATAAATATCATTACTTAATCATCATCATCAAATAAATATCTCTAAAATAATACTTTTAAAATCTGGGGCGCTACAAACTTTGTTCCGGAAGTAGAGGTTGCTCAACTTAGGACCAAAGGCATTTCTGACACCATAACTGTTGAAAATGGTTTGACCAAGCCCCAAAAGTGGCTGATTGAGTGGATAAGGGCAGGTTTAAAGGACGATGATCCGCACATGGCGAGCTTGAAGGTCATGGAGGAGGACTTTTGTCGGGCAAATAAGGTAGCACGCAATGGGAAGCCATCCCCCGATCCTCCTAATCAGGGGCTGGATGGCGGTGAAGAGGATGATCAGAAGTTGGTGTTGCTGAATGAGGTGAAAGAGAATTTCCTTTGGAAAATTAAGGTTGCGCAGCCTAGAGCTAAGGGCAAGAGAGAGCTGTTAAATTTAGAAAGCTCTATTAATTACGGCATTGCTAGCGCGTCTCCTCGGAGAAGGAAGGGCAAGACTATTGTGAAGTAACGATTCGTGTGGGTTTTGAGGGCTTAGGGATTCTTTGGGTATTTGTTTCTTGAGGGTTTTGGGTGGGTTTGTTGGGGTCCTTTTGTGGGTGAGCTTTGGCTTTCTCTTTTCTTTTTCTAGTTAGGCATTTCCGCTTGTATGCTTCCAATGTGTGTAGAGGCGCCTTATGCTTTTAATAAAACTTCTTATTACTTATCAAAAAAAAAAAAAAGATCTTCATGTTGTTATCAAATTTGCCTTATATTATTGTTAGTTGCTCCATGTCTCTTTATTTGAAGATTATACTTGTACTTATAATGACTATAGACTTCTCAGATTTATTTTACCTTCCTATGCATTAACTCCGATGATGCTAGAGGGGCAGTTCCACATTTAACCATCGGTTGGTTAAATTGTGGTAATTGCAATAACCCTACCAGGCTGGGCAAGGCCAGTTTTTGAGAGCATTACAGTAGTGGTTCATGATCCCACTTTTGTTTCCCTATAGCTTTTTTATTTATATTTTAACACTAAATATTTCTCTTTCCTCTCTCTTCTTTTAATTTTTTTTTTCTTTTTTTTTGCCATTCATCGAGGATTGTGTTGAAATTTTGTTAAAAAAATGTGAGTGTAAGTAAGGAACTTATATTTTATATAGAAATAATATTTTAATGCTATATGCAAAAATAAGGGAAGCCATTGTGAAGTGTAATTAGATAGAGAAGCACAAGATAGTTTTGTTTCCTAAATTCAGGGAAACACAAAGGCAATTTGTTGTTAGTGGGTAGGTTAAAACCATTTTTCTTGAAAGCCTTTTGTAACACCCCTAAATATGGCCTTTACCAGTCTAGTAGGGTTACTGGTAATTACCTCAATATAACTAACTGATAGCTAACTGGGGAACCGCCCCTCTAAGCATAATTAGAGTAATTGCATAGGGAGGTGAAATAAATCTGAGAAATCTAATAACCATAAAGGAAGCATACATTATCCTCGAACATAGACATGAAGCAATTAATAGAAATAAAAATAACTTGATCAAACCTGATAACAATATGAAGATCTCTGTCTTAAATAAAGACGAAGTGGCAACCTCGCCACTCTCCCCTTCCAAGAAAGAGGATTCCTACAAGATGTAATGACCGCATAAGTTTAAAAGCTTAGTGGTGTACTCGCTACTGACTTGGGACTGCTTCCCTTAGATCAAACTGGACTTAGGTTACCTACTTACTCAAGCTGTGAGTCCTCATAAGAGGAAAGCAGTAACTTTATATTTATAGAAGGTAGATTAGTTCTTTCATATCCGATCATCAACTGCATAACTAGAAAACCTAAGACCAACGAAAGCCACTTGGAGATACAGATTTCGTGAGAGCCAGCAATTTATCCATGAATGATTGATGCTACGAAGAGAGACAGGGCTTTTAGTCTATTGATGTTTAACCCGGGTGGGTCAAAGCTCTCCTGTGGTCCATGCATCAGTATAGTCCGTTGATCTCGTGGTAGAGGTCAAATAGTCTTTAGTTTATGTTTTGGGAGTGGGGGCCTAATGCCTTAACTCTACTTTTACGTATGGGAAATATTGAAACCGCCATTTCCAGTAGTATCGCTGCTGTTTTTTTTGCCGCTTTTGTTGTTGCTGGAACTATGTGGTATGGTTCAGCAACTATCCCGATTGAATTATTTGGTCCCACTTGTTATCAATGGGATCAGGGATACTTCTAGCAAGAAATATATCGAAGAGTTGGTGCTGGGCTAGCTGAAAATCAAAGTTTATCAGAAGCTTGGTCTAAAATTCCTGAAAAATTAGCTTCAAAGGATTCAGGCACGACTCCAATGCTTATAGAACGAACTACAACTTTCATTGAGTTACAGAACTACAACTTGCATTGATCCTTTCTGATGAAATGGAAGATCAGGGCTTATTCTCTCCTTGATGTAGAAATGGATATTTTCTTTCTCGTACTCACTTTCCAAAACCGTACTTGAGACTCTTTCTCGGCTTGACTAAACCTATCTTTCTTACTGTGCAAGCCCTTGCTCGCTTTGAGAAAAGGAATTGGAACTTCTTTTCTTTATTTGCCTTGAGCCTTGCTTATTCAATTACTAGTAAACTTATAGTTGGGTACGACATTAGCCAGTTATTAATGTGCAAAAATAAATGTGTAGTTTGACAAGAGTTTAAAAATGTGGTGTTGTCTCTGTTAATACACCATAAAAATATTGTTTTGTAGAAATAAGAGGTGTACTTCTAGCAGCAATCACCTAAGAGTTTTAATACAGAAAATTAATGTTTTATTAGATCATAACTATCATGTATGGTCTACTCAATATATTACTCCTTCTTAGCAGGGTTAGCACTATCCTGAGAGACCTGTAATATAATGTCGATGCCCCAACCATTGTATATTACCATCCATATACTAGTAGCTCGACCGAGTCTGATCTCGGGTGGCCCACACTACTAATAATGTACATTCTATAGTGGCCTGCCACTTAAGGCTGTGCTGGTCACGAAATAATCATTGGATCCAAGACCCATATATCACATCCACACGCATATGATATTGATTTTATCTGATTGTTTTATTGGGTGATTTAAGAGATATGATAATTGAAGATTGATTAATATATTTTGGAGTATGATTATAATATTTGGTAACTGAGTAAATGAGGACATTAGACAGATTATGATGGGTCAGATTTCGAAAAATCTGTACCCAAATTAGTCCACTTTTCTTCTTTGTCCATTTTTGACATTACTAACACTCTTTTCCTTTATTTTTATCTCTCTTTCCTTCAATCACACATATTCTTTCTTCTTTACCATTTAAGTTATATCATCTTTCTTTTCTTTATTTCCACCAACCCACTCTTGCCAACAACACACCTACCTTTCCTTTATTTAATTTTCATTTCTTCTTCTTTCATTCCATCTTACTTTATTTTGCCTATTTAATTCCTCTCCCATGCTCAACATATTGCATAATCACAGAGTATAAGTGAGAAAGAAAGAGAGCTGGAGAGAGAGAATTTGCAGAGATGAGAAGGGAGGATTGAGACAGAGAGCTGAGGAGGAAGAAAGAGAGCTTGGGCGAGAGAAAGAGAAAGTCAGTCATTGAGAAAGTTATGGGTAATGATCAATTGCAGCAAAATAGTTTCAACAAGTAATTACCTTTGTCGATCTATTCATGTAATTCACTGTAAGTATTCTTACTTACTGAGAGTGATATTGATATTCAATAATATAGATCTTTGTAGTTTTATTAAATGTCTAGCCTTTTGATATAGTTGCTTCAACAATGATTTATATTATTGTGAATCAATTGACTCATTACTTTACAGTTTTTGTAATGCTTGCAGGAATGGGAAGTCAAGGTAACTATGTAGTTGTGATTGGAGCTTCATATTTGAGATGTAGAGAGATTCTAAATTGGTGAAATTTGTGTAGAGATAATACAGTCAGATAGATTTGTATAAATGCCCTGTTCGGCATAATTGTGGGAATTTTGTACAAAGAAAAGTATTTTTAAGAGTATTGTTTTGTATTGATAAATTTTAGATTTTCTGCTGTATAAGATTATTTCAGCGTAGCACTCGATTTATTTACAAGATAAAAGAAGAGAAATATCGAGATGTTACAAATGGTATCAAAGCATTGCCTAGCCTGAGATGGTGGGAGCGTGCACAAGCCTATGAGGGCCGCTAGTGGACATACGTTGGTGATGCCAAAAGTGGGCTATATTATAAGGGTGTCAGTTAAGACACAATGAAATGTATAAGGGCCAAAATTTAGGGGCCGAGAATGAAGAAATTTCCTGAGGATTGCCAACAGTGACACAGGTGCCCAAGAAGAGTGCTTGTGGCGTCTCACATCGCCTGAGTATGGAACATGTTATGGTATTTATTCTATGAACGGATTGAATTTTAAAGTTATATAGTAACTTGGGTAAGTTATAGTTTAAGTGCGATTTGTTTTAAACTGGGTCGCTCAATTTGAAAATAGGTGATAATTTATAGGTTTTAATTTCGAGGACGAAATTCCTTTAAGGAGGGAAGATTGTAGCGCCCCAGATTTTAAAAGTCTTATTTTAGATATATTTATTTGATGATGATTAGGTAATGATATTTATTCTTGAGGAATTTATTAGATCATATGATATTGATTTTATCTGATTGTTTTATTGGGTGATTTAAAAGATATGATAATTGAATATTAATTAATATATTTTGGAGTATGATTATAATATTTGGTGACTGATTAAATGAGGACATAGATAGATTATGATGGGTCAAATTTCAGAAAATTTGTACCTAAATTAGTCCACTTTTCTTCTTTGTCCATTTTTGACATTACCAACACTCTTTTGCTTTATTTTTCTCTCTCTTCCCTTCAATCACACATATTCTTTCTTCTTTACCATTTAAGTTAGATCATCTTTCTTTCTTTTTTTATTTCCACCAACCCACTCTTGCCAACAACACACCTACCTTTACTTTATTTGATTTTCCTTTCTTCTTCTTTCATTCCATCTTACTTTATTTTGCCTATTTAATTCCTCTCCCCTGCTCAACATATTGCATAATCATAGAGTATAAGTGAGAAAGAAAGAGAGCTGGAGAGAGAGAATTTTCAGAGATGAGAGAAACCAAGAGTGAGAAAGGAGGATTGAGACAAAGAGCTGAGGGGGAAGAAAGAGAGTTTGGGCGACAGAGAGAGAAAGTCAATCGTTGAGAAAATTATGGGTAATGATCAATTGTAGCAGAATGGTTTCAGCAAGTAATTACCTTTGACGATCCATTCATGTAATCCACTGTAAGTATTCTTACTTACTGAGAGTGATATTGATATTCAATAATACAGCTCTTTGTAGTTATATTAAATGTCTGGCCTTTTGATATAATTGCTTCAAAAATGATTTATATTATTGTGAATCAATTGACTCATTACTTTACAGTTTTTGTAGTGCTTGAAGGAATAGGAAGTCAATGTAATTATGCAGTTGTAATTAGAGCTTCATATTTGAGATGTACAGAGATTCTAAATTGGTGAAATTTGTCTAGAGATAATACAGTCAGATAGATTTGTATAAATGCATTGTTCGGCATAATTGTGGCTATTTTGTATAAAGAAAAGTATTTTTAAGAGTATTGTTTTGTATTGATAAATTTTAGATTTTCCACTGTGTAAGATTATTTCAGCGTAACACTCGATTTATTTACAAGATAAAAGAAGAGAAATATCGGGATGTTACAGAATGAATAAGAAATTATCTTGATGATGGCAAAACACCACCAAGGCTTCCTTCTTCTCCTCCAAAATCACTCCTCACTTCTAGGGTTAGGGTTTCTTGGTGTGAGGAGAGGATGAACAAGAAATTACCTTGATGATGGTAAAACTCCGCCAAGGCTTCCTTCTTCTCATCTAAAATCACTCATCACTTCTAGAGTTAGGGTTTCTTTGTGTGAGGAGAGGCTGATAGTCGAAGGGAAGAGTTTATATAGGGGCTTAGGGTGTGCGCTTCTCTGAAAAGGTAGAGAATGGGTTAAAATTACTTTTTAGAGTTGTCAGCGAACGTTCGGGTCTATAGGGTGAACGTTCGCGTACTATTACCCAATGGATAAATGGGTTCAGGCGTATGTTTGGGTATTAGCCTCGTGCTCAAAGACTGGTCAACGAACTTTCGTGGTGGTCCCCTTAGTGTATGCTCGCACTCTAGGTCAAGGGCGTACATTTGGGTGGTCCCCCTAGCATATGTTCGGTCAGGGAGTGGGTGTCTAGGGTTTTGCTTAAAATGGGCTCAAGGAGTTTGGCTACTCATAAGGGGTTTGGGCATTGGGTTATAAAATCTTGCTTTAAGAAAATATTAGTTGCTTTGTAATAAATTATTAGCCTTTTAAAAACTTGTGTTTTATCGGGGTATTACATAAATAAAATGACAAGATAATATGAAAACACAGTAAAGGTTCAAGGGTTACCTTGAAGATGGCAAAAATCTCCCTAAAATCCTCCTTCTTCCTCTCTAGAACTCTCTTATCACTTTAGGGCTAGGGTTTTTGGGGTTAAGGGTGGCTGAGGGGCGAGATGGGGGTATTTATAGGGGTGAGGGGCATGTCTCATGCTGCAGAGGTGGATAATGGATTAAAAATGCTTTTCAGACTCTTACCGAACATTTGATACTATAGTCGAATGTTCAATGTACTATTGCATAGTGGTTTTAAGGTTGTAGATTGAACGTTTGGTCAATACCAGTGGATCAAATTTTGGTCAACGAACGTTTGGCGTGGTCCCCTCCTAAACGTTTGCACTAAAGACAGGGTCGAACATTTGGTGGTTCCCCACTGAACGTTCGGCCAGAAAGTTGGTTTAGGGTTTTTAGGGCTAATTTCAAGTAAGTGCTTGTTTAAGGCTAAGGAGTACCTTAGAGCATCCACATCAAGCTCTCTATTTCTAACATTTCTCTAAAATTTTAAGAAAATCTACAAAAAGTCTAATTGATCAAACTCTTTATCAAGAGTTAAATTTAATTTATGTTAGACCCCTTCTTCAAATTTAAAGAGACCAGAAGAAAATGTTATTTATTTTATCCGATTATTTTATTTGAATGGCACCACTTTTCATTTTGCTTCCCTCTCTATTTCTATTTCTTTCCCTCCAGAGTTTCATCCCCTCCCCTTTTATTTTTTCTCCCCTTCCATTTTTCTTTTTGTCACACAGCTTATTTTCGTCACACACCCATAGAGCATTTCTCTATCGACCCCTTTCTCCTCCGCGAGCGGGGATCAGTGCAGTGCAGATCTACACACCACCGTCTTCAAGGTCAGCCAATGCTCATTTCTCTCATCAATTGTTATTATTCATTCATTATACTATATTTGGTTCCTTTTTTGTTATGGTTTCAATGGTTGAATGTTGTGTTTCGGGATCGAGAATCCTCATAGGAAAATAGAAGAAATGAAAAAAAAAAAAAAAATCATCTTTTTGAACCTTTGAGCTTATCGTTATTTGGGTCCTGAATAAAATTGTTCTACGCCTATTACTTGCTTTAGGTCCATGTAACTCATAGTTAGGATTTCATTTTCTGGTAGTTTCTTAATTTTCATTTTTAGTAACCAAATAGGTTCTATGCTTGTTTTCTAAAGTCGAGAAAGATAAGTGAAAATGTATGCCTTGTTGTTACAGACATGTATGTATGCCCTGTTTTCTACATTCATCAATGAAATTTCTTGAATTAAAGATGCAGTTGGGCACAAAAAATAATTCCATGTATGTGAGCATTCCTCAAGTGAGTTTCATGGTAGTTAGTTTTGATGTACAAATTTAATTGTACTCGCAAGCGCACGAGTCGTATGCAATATAGTGTGTGTGCAAGTGCGAGGTCGATCCACAGGGAATTGTGTTTGTTAAATTTAATTTCTATCTAAATCAATTATATCTTAACCTAGTTCCGAATGATTTTGATTTTGAAAATAAACTAACATAAACTAAATAAAATAAAAATAATCAAAAGATAAACGACTAAGGTTTTAGAATTCACCTCACCAAATCAAAGCATACATTCTTATGTTTTCATTCATGCATCCGACAAACAATTAAACCCTATATATGTTCTATTGTTTTTTTATAAACCAATTGAATCATTCGATGAATCCATCTCTATTACAAATCACAACGAATATCCAATTGAGATCAAATCATCCATTGTATCCGTAAATCACAATGGATATAAGTCTCAATCAAATCATTCGATGTATCCGTTGGATGAAACACAACGAATATCCAACATTTTCATGATTTATAAACAACAATCAATCACAATTTTGTCACACAATTGAACTGAAACGAACATACATTACATTAAACGACGGATTTGTACGAACGAAACATAAAAATATAAAACTAATCAATGGTGAGGCTTCATCTTCAACCTTAGTTGAAGAATTAGCCTCTCATGACAAAAGAAATCATAAAGAAACTAAATTACTTCATTAAAATTAAAAACTTACAAAAGAATTCGAGTTCCAAGCTACAAAAACCCAGAAAACACGGAAAGCAACCAAGAACGGCGCCCCCGGCGCGTCTTCGTCTGATCCCCCCTCAATTGTGAGGCTTAGAGGTCTATTTATAGGGCTTAGGAGAGTCCTAGAAGCCCTAGTAATCCTAGGAATTTCGGAGATTTAAGTCCAAGCCCAATTAGGTTAAAGAAAACCTAAGCCCAAATCGGAATAGGATTCGCCCAGAATTGCGGTCCTATCTTGCGGCGTGAGTTTGGCCTTGCGGCGCTCCGAATTGGGAAAATACTATTTCACAATGAATTGTATAAGTTTGAGTTATCTTTCCAATTCCGCTTGAATCACCTCAATCGGATATCTGAGCTGAAAGTTATGGCCAAAATACCGAGACGTATTCAGAATCCAATTTTGCATCCAATCCGATTTGACTTCAAATTGAGAAATTCCGAATTAATCCTTTCCTTTATTTGATTAAACTTTAACCATGATTGGTTAAGCTTAACCATATCTTCTAGATCTTCCCAATTTGCCCTTTAAGCTTGGAATTTTTCCAGAAACGCTTTATTTTCTTCCAAAAGCCTATAAAACAAAGAAAATACAAAAAGGAAGTAAAATGGCCTAATTAACCAAAACTAAAGGATTAAAACATGCAAGTTAAGGGCTGAAAATATGAATATTCTAGCACTTATCACACCCCCAAACTTACATATTGCTAGTCCCTTAGCAATACAAAACTAAAAACAAGAATGGAAAAACAGAAAACAAAAGATAAATCCATCTTTCGTGGGATGTACGATTGCATTTAGCGTATGCAACAAGCCTTTTAAACCGCTAGGCATCCCTAGAGGACGAGTGAAGTCTCGTGAGGGTTTAATAGAAATGATACCCACAAACATTTTTAGCACTACGTCATTGACAAACACAATTTTCATACAAACATATGGTTCTTATATCATGAGCAGGTTTAACAAAGTAAACACCACAATCAAATCATCAAGCCAACCACAAATCATTCAACTCAAAGGTGGAAATTTGAGACAACACAAGCTCCAAATGTGCAAAGTGAGACTAACACAAAGTTAAGAGGCTTCAATTTTTCTCAAAGTTTGGTGTACCTCAAAATTCATAGGAATTTACACAAATGAAAACACCAAAGGCTTAGATCAAGACATGCATTTTTTTTTTTTTATATATATATATTTTTTATTTTCATTTTTTTTGTGTAGGTTGTGCAATGTTCGGCTCCCTTAAGCTTTCTAATTGACCTATGTAACGAGTATTGGGCAAGTGACTCCCAAACCAGATGGTTTTAGGGCACTAGATGTAAAACATCCCTAAGGCTTAATTACTCAAGTCAAAAAGGCTACAAAGCCAAACTAGCCATACAGTCAACCAAGTTGAATTTCTCATCTTTTTACGCGAACACTCAATGCTTAGTGAGGCATGAGATCCGGTTACTCAATGAAAATCTCAAACTGATGATGACAATTTTTTTTTTTTTTAATTTTTTATCTTCAAGCCAAGGTTTCATCAACACTTCATCCTACAAATCACAAGGCACACCCTAATCAATCCAAATCTCATACCTCACAAACTTTATGCTAGTGTGCTTGTGATAATCAACTTAGACATGTGAAGTCTCTCTAATCCACCAAATGAGTCAAAGGACTCGGATTTCAAATGACATGTAGTGTTCAAAAAGTTAAACACACTAATGACATGCAAACCACAGTAATGATGTAACTCATGACCAATCAACAACATAGCACAAATTTTTTTTTTTTTTTTTTTTTTAAACAAAACAAACAGATAAAAACAAACAAAAAGACACAAACAAACAAAAAGACAATGTGTTTGTCCACATCCCCAAACTTAAATGACACATTGTCCCCAATGTAGCAAGAGACACCATACCGTAGGATGCGGAAACTCGAGTGTGCAAAGGCCAGGGCGTCCCCCAAACTTGAACACCAAAACACCTGTCAAAATCTAGCAGCAATATTTTCTCATAGAAACAAATATCAAAAGATTAATTGCTGATAGAAATAAAAGGAAAATGACACAAAATGAAATGACAAAAAGGAAAAGAAATCAAAATAAAGTGCTGAAAATAAAAAGAAAGAAAGAATACCACACTTTCCTCGATCGTTTGGGTGTCCAACCAATCCCTTCCATCCTTTCTTCTTAAGAATTTGATATCCCTCTGGAAGGATGTTTTGCCGTCTCAGGTAGCCTAGTTGCTTGCTTCGAAAGATCTTCTTAGGAACATGGTTCCTAGATTTGTGACCTTGTGTGCATAGATCCTTGAGAATTTTAGCATGACACGGCTCTTTGAGACATTGAAAAACTGAAGGTTGGGGTTCATGAATTGTCTCAAGAGGGATTTTGATGAAGGAGTGAGCTTCAGTACTCACTCCCTTGTCACTGGACAGATTTGGAGTTGATGGGGGCTCAATGTGATCAACCTGCTCCTCTTTTTCTTTCTCCTCATGGTTACCCACAATGAAAGGCTCAGCTGCTAATGAGGGTGAGTTAGGGAATGATATCTCAGTGGTTTCCCCATTTTCAATTCGCATCTTAGGAGTGGAGTCCAATAAGGCATCAGCTTGCTCAAGTAACTTGTCAAGGTCTAGGTCACATCCAAATTGAGCAAAGCACTTTCCCAATGGGTCCTCTAGACTTGTCTCATCAACAGTCTCCTCAACAATTTTCTCTCTCCTAATTGGGGTGGTGGCTTTGACATGCTCATGATAAGGATTGCTAGAATCATCCTCATCAATCATGTAGTGCCTTTCAGCCATCAACTGACTTTGAAGCTCTTCTTCCTCTATTCTAGTGAGTTCAGCAACTAAATAACCAAGCTGTCCTTCCAACTTTTCAATTGCTTGAGTGTTGGCCATGGCTGCATTCTTCACTTCATTTATGGCTTGGGAGTTGACCATGGTGGCATTTTTAAGCTCTTGCAAGGTTTGGCCATTAGACTGTATGAACTCTTTGAGGGTGTTTTCCAATGTTAAATCTTGTGGAGGATAATTGCAGGGTGAAGGGGTAGAGGATTGGTTGTCAAACTGCGGATATTCAGGATGGTGCAGTTCATCAAATTGGGGAGCATAATTTCCCGTAGCATTAGCTTGCCACGAGAAATTAGAATGGTTGCTCCAATCGAGGGTGTAGCAATTGAAATTTGATTCAGACCCCAAACTGGAGAAATTGGTGTTCATCTGCTTATGTGAAAAATTGGAAAATTGTTCCCAAGATGGACAATTACCTGAACTATGATAAGGATTAGAGCAGTATGAACATGGTCCATGTGGGTGAAAATGATGAGGATGGTTGGAAAAAGTGGGTGTCCTACAACTAAGGGTAGCATTAAAATTACCTAAAGGAAAATTCATGCTTATCCTCACTCTTTAAACAAAGCACACTTCCACATGAAACATTAACCAAAATTTTTTTTGGATTTTTTTGGATTTTTTTTTTTTTTGGTTTTTTTTTTTTTTTAAATAAAATAAACAAAAATACCAAAAATTAAAAACAAAAAAATCAAAACAAAAACTCACAAAACGGACCAAACATAAGTTTGGCAAAATTCAAGGTGCTGGCCTGTTTTGGTGTAGTCTGTGAAGGTGCACTCGAGCGCAAGTGATGTGCGATCGAGCGTACATGGGCGCGGGGTGTGCGCTCGCGCGCACCTGCGGAAGTGTCGAGCGCAGGCACGCGGGATGCTTGCTGCGTTAGGCTCGAATGCGCTCGAGTGTAGGTGATGTGCGATCAAGCGCTTTGGCAGGGACTAGTTCCTTCGGCAGAGCTGCAACAGAAACAACAAAAACAAACAACTTTTTCTCTTTTTTATTTTTTATTTTTTATTAGTAACTATAAACAGAAACAAATAAAAAAAATAAAAATAAAAGGCAACAAATTGTAAAAAGAAAATAACTAGTAGAAAAATAAAATCAATTTAAACAAACAAACAAATCCCCGGCAACGGCGCCAAAATTTGATGTACAAATTTAATTGTACTCGCAAGCGCACGAGTCGTGTGCAATATAGTGTGTGTGCAAGTGCGAGGTCGATCCACAGGGAATTGTGTTTGTGAAATTTAATTTCTATGTAAATCAATTATATCTTAACCTAGTTCCGAATGATTTTGATTTTGAAAATAAACTAACATAAACTAAATAAAATAAAAATAATCAAAAGATAAACGACTAAGGTTTTAGAATTCACCTCACCAAATCAAAGCATACATTCTTATGTTTTCATTCATGCATCCGACAAACAATTAAACCTATATATGTTTTATTGTTTTTTTATAAACCAATTGAATCATTCGATGAATCCATCTCTATTACAAATCACAACGAATATCCAATTGAGATCAAATCATCCATTGTATCCGTAAATCACAATGGATATAAGTCTCAATCAAATCATTCGATGTATCCGTTTGATGAAACACAACGAATATCCAACATTTTCACGATTTATAAACAACAATCAATCACAATTTTGTCACACAATTGAACTGAAACGAACATACATTACATTAAATGACGGATTTGTACGAACGAAACATAAAAATATAAAACTAATCAATGGTGAGGCTTCATCTTCAACCTTAGTTGAAGAATTAGCCTCTCATGACAAAAGAAATCATAAAGAAACTAAAGTACTTCATTAAAATTAAAAACTTACAAAAGAATTCGAGTTCCAAGCAACAAAAACCCAGAAAACACGGAAAGCAACCAAGAACGGCGCCCCCGGCGCGTCTTCGTCTGATCCCCCTCAATTGTGAGGCTTAGAGGTCTATTTATAGGGCTTAGGTGTTACAGTACTGATATGGATTCAATACTGTAATGGAGAGTAAGCAAGAAAAGAATAAAAGATGAAAGAGAAAAGAATGGAAATTGAGAAGAAGAAGAGAACTTTTATTGAGCAATCAGTAACTTCGAGGGTTACAGCCTCCTAAGCACATTCAAGAGTGCCAATCTCCATGTTCATTAAGAACTACAAACAACCAAGCTGCCTTTACAATTGAAGAGAGAACTATTTATAGTGCTCGTGTAACTAACCACCTAATTGAATTACAACTTCATGCTAACCACCTAACTGAATTAACTAATCAGCACGTGGGATTATCTTCATGCATCACCAACACCTGCCAACTTAGCTTGCTAACTCATCTCCACCAATTCATGCATGTGACAATACTCCCCTGTTTCAGAACACCTTGCCCACAAGGTGTGGATAGGCCCTTTTCAAAGCATAGAACTCTTCCCAAGTGGCATCCTCCTGAGATTGTCCTGCCCACCTAACCAGAATTTCAGTGATTGCCTTATGATCTTGAGGTCTAGACCTGCGAGCCAGCACCTCCACTGGTTCAGGCTGAATGATACCATCAGCATTTACTGGGGGCAGAGTAGGGACTACAATATTGCTGCTACCTACCTTAGGCTTGAGCTGGGACACATGAAACACAGGGTGAATCCGAGCATGCTGAGGTAAATTCAATTCATAAGCCACCTCCCCCACCTTCCTAATCACTGTAAAGGGACCATAAAACCTAGGAGACAATTTCAAAGCCCTCCTAGTAACCAAAGACCCTTGTCTGTAAGGCTGCAATCTGAGATACACCTGCTGACCAACTTCTAAAGTCCTCTCTGACCTTCTCAAGTCAGCATACCTCTTCATTCTCTGCTGAGCATGCTGAAGGTTATGCTGTAGAAGCCCCAGGATTTCCTCTCTAGATTTCAGAACCTCATCTACAGCTGCCACCTGAGTTGTGCCTGGCACATAGGATAATAACCTAGGAGGAAGCCTGCCATAAACCACTTGAAAGGGTGTCATCTTGATGGACTCTTGCCAACTGGTGTTATACCAGTACTCTGCCCAAGGCAGCCAAGATAACCATTGCTGTGGCCTATCATGAGCAAAACACCTTAAATAGCTCTCCAAGCATTTGTTTACTATCTCGGTTTGTCCATCAGTTTGTGGATGATAGCTGGTACTCATCTTGAGTGTTGTCCCCTGCATTCTAAATAATTCCTTCCAGAATGCACTGGTGAAGGTAGGATCCCGATCAGAAACAATAGAGGTAGGCATACCATGAAGTTTGATTATATTGCTTACAAAGAGTTGAGCAATCTTTAAAGCAGTATATGGATGAGCCAGGGGAGTGAAATGAGCATACTTGGACAACCGATCCACTACTACCAAAACCACAGAATGTCCACTGGAAAGAGGCAATCCTTCTACAAAATCCATGGTGATATCAGACCAAATCTGAAGTGGAATGGGAAGTGGTTGCAGCAACCCAGCAGGAGAAGTGTTCTCATATTTCATTTTCTGACAAACTTCACACTCCTTAATAAACTGCTTAAGATCCTTCTTCATGCCCTTCCAAAAAAAATCTATTTTAGCCCTCTGCATTGTTTTCTCATAACCAGAATGGCCTGCAATGGGATCACCATGAACAAAGGATAGAACTTGAGCCTTAATGGTTGGATCATTACCTAAGCACAATCTGTTTTTGTAAAACAGCAGCCCCTCCCTGTAAGCATACTTAGTGGTATTCAATTGATTAGTTAACCACTTAGTAATCAATCCCTGCATAAGTAGATCCTCCTTATAATGCCTTTTCAACCTATCCACCCAATCCGAGGTAGGGATTGACAAAAGAGCAAGTGAGATCTCTTCTGCCCAACCTTCCCTCCTAGACAAGGCATCTGCCACCTTATTTTCCACCCCTTTCTTAAATTCTACTGTGAAATCATACCCCAACAGCTTGGAAATCCATTTTTGTTGAAAGGGAGTACCAACCTTTTGCTCCAACAGAAACTTCAAGCTTTGTTGGTCAGTTTTAACAACAAAACTCTGCCCCAACAAATAGGGTCTCCACTTCTGAATAGCAGTTACTAAAGCCAATAGTTCCTTCTCATAAGTGGACATGAGAAGAGCCCTTCCCTTCAAAGCCTTGCTCAAATAAGCAATAGGCCTACTGCTTTGCATCAAAACTGCACCTATTCCTACCCCACTTGCATCACATTCAATGACAAAAGGTTGAGCAAAGTTTGGCAAAGCTAAAACAGGAGAATGAGTCACAGCAATCTTAAGATCCAAAAAAGCACCCTTTGCAGCTTCATCCCAAGAAAATGCATTCTTTTTCAACATAGATGTCAATGGAGCAGCAATTGAACCATACCCTCTAATGAATTTCCTGTAATAGCCAGTCAACCCCAAAAAACCCCTCAAAGCCTTGATGTTAGTTGGAAAGGGCCAATCCACCATGGCCTTAATCTTACCGGGATCAGCTCTTACACCCTGTTGAGAAACAATGTGCCCCAAATAATCCACCTCATCACACCCAAATCTGCATTTGGATCTCTTAGCAAACAACTTATTCTGCCTCAAAATATCCAAAGTTTGCTGCAAATGAATTCTATGTTGCTCCACATCTTTACTGAACACCAAAATATCATCAAAGAACACCAAAATAAATTTCCTTAAATGAGGTTTGAACAAATGGTTCATCAAACTTTGGAAAGTTGAAGGAGCATTTGTTAAGCCAAAAGGCATAACCAAGAACTCATAATGCCCTTCATGTGTTCTAAAAGCTGTTTTGGGTATATCTTCTTCCACTACCCTAATCTGGTGATAACCAGATATCAAGTCCAGCTTAGAAAATTTTGTAGACCCCCAAAGTTCATCCAAGAGTTCCTCTACCACAGGAATAGGGAACCTATCCTTAACTGTCACTTTGTTGAGGGATCGATAATCCATACACATTCTCCAAGTTCCATCAGCCTTCCTGACAAGCAACACTGGAGATGAAAAGGGACTAGTACTGCTTCTGATAACTCCAGATTTCAGCAATTGTCTAACTATCTTCTCAATCTCTTCTTTTTGATAAAAAGGATACCTGTAGGGTCTTACTGACACTGGCTGAACTCCTGGCTGTAAAGGAATGGCATGATCATGAGCCCTGCTGGGAGGCAAACCAGTAGGTTCTTGGAATACATCTTCAAATTGCTCAAGTATATCATCAAATAGTCCATTTTTTTCCACTTCAACCTTCCTCCCTACATGATCTTCTTGTTCTGGCTGCATTGTATTATTAATAAGCTGTAACATGACACCTTTGCTTCCCTTCTGAAGCCCTTGCAATGACTTCCCATCCTCCAAACTCAATTGAGGACCCTGCTGCAGCCCATGTAACACACACTTCTTATTATCAAATTGAAACTCCATGGTTAACTGATCAAAATCCCACAAAATGGGACCTAACAACCTCAACCATTGTATCCCCAACACAATGTCACAACCAGCTAAAGGCAAAATGTACAAGTTCATTCGAAAAAAATTTCCTTGCACCAGAAGTGTAAGGTCCTGACTCTTTCCTGGGCTGGTAATCACCTGGCCATTTGCAATCCTCACCTTAATAGAATCATCACTAGCACTTACAATTCCCAACAGATTAGCTAGTTGAGCATCAACAAAATTATGAGTACTACCAGAATCTATAAGAATGACTACTTGCTGATTTCTTAAAACTCCAATAACCCTCATAGTTTTCGGATTAGGAGTGCCTGTAATGGCATTCAGAGAGATTTCTGGCTCTTCATCTAAAAAAAATTGTCCTGGATCCTCCTCCTCTTTGTCACTCACATCAACCCCAGCAACTACTTTCTGTTCTATAACCTCTTCAACCATAAACAACTTAGGTACAACACACACATGCCCTCTACTCCATTTGGCATCACAAGAGTAACATAAACTCTTCTTTCTCCTTTCATCCATCTGAGCAGGAGATATTTTCTGTACTAGAACCAGTGCTTTAGGAACATCATTAACAATTCCTCTAGCCTGATTAATTCCTCCAACACCCCCCTGAATCTGTCTAGGAGAATTGGAAAACTGCATTCTATTTCCATACAAATTACTCCCTTTAGAAAAACCAGTATTGCCATCATTCCCCCCTCCTTGATTCTTCCAAAAATATTTCCCTGACCTGCTGTTAGTTACCAAACACTCCTCTTGAAGTTTTGCTAAAGCATAAGCATCATTCAAGGTCTTGGGATTAAACATCCTCACAGGAAGTCTAATTTCATCCCTCAAACCCCCCAAAAACATACTCAGTTTATGAGAATCAATCAACAATAAGACTCTATTAGCTAATACTTCAAACTGAGTTTTATATTCATCTAAAGAACCAACTTGTTTTAGTTTAGATAGGGTCATCATATGCACCCTTACCGAATCTAACTTGAATAGCCACCAAAAAATCATTCCAACTAGACAGATTATGAGTATTACGCAAAGCTTGAAACCAAGATAAAGCTTTACCTTCCATATGGAATGAAGTAATTCTCAATTTCTGCCCTTCCTGAACACGATAGAAGTCAAAGAACTGCTCTGCCCTATAACACCAAGAATCTGGATCCTCACCATTAAAAGTAGGAAACTCCAGCCTAAAAGCCTTCGTAAAAATCCCATCATTGGTTGTTGACTCCTCTGCAAACTGCCTTTCCCACTGGCTCGCAGCAACATGACCTTGAACTTGCCCAACTTCATCCCCACCCTGCTGCATAGGATGTTTCTGCTTGGTCATCATTCCCATCATGGCCTTCATTGCTGCCTTATTTTCGGCAGAGTCCAAAATCAACTGATTTATAGTTGATTTAATTTCAACATTAGAATCCTGAAGATCCTTCATGGCTGACTGCAACACCACACACTCAGTTTGGACTGCTTTTAACTGCCGGCCTTGTTCCCACTGTGTTGCTTCTTCTGCCATCGCTGACCTTGTTTTCATATAGACCAAAGAAGAAAAAAAATAAAACCAGAATATCCCAAATGGATCAAGGGCTCTGATACCACTTGTTACAGTACTGATATGGATTCAATACTGTAATGGAGAGTAAGCAAGAAAAGAATAAAAGATGAAAGAGAAAAGAATGGAAATTGAGAAGAAGAAGAGAACTTTTATTGAGCAATCAGTAACTTCGAGGGTTACAGCCTCCTAAGCACATTCGAGAGTGCCAATCTCCATGT
Source organism: Corylus avellana (assembly GCF_901000735.1). Lineage (NCBI taxonomy): Eukaryota > Viridiplantae > Streptophyta > Magnoliopsida > Fagales > Betulaceae > Corylus > Corylus avellana. Next base: position 21,360,702 of record NC_081545.1, on the reverse strand, counting down.
TCATTAAGAACTACAAACAACCAAGCTGCCTTTACAATTGAAGAGAGAACTATTTATAGTGCTCGTGTAACTAACCACCTAACTGAATTACAACTTCATGCTAACCACCTAACTGAATTAACTAATCAGCACGTGGGATTATCTTCATGCATCACCAACACCTGCCAACTTAGCTTGCTAACTCATCTCCACCAATTCATGCATGTGACATTAGGAGAGTCCTAGAAGCCCTAGTAATCTTAGGAATTTCGGAGATTTAAGTCCAAGCCCAATTAGGTTAAAGAAAACCTAAGCCCAAATCGGAATAGGATTCGCCCAGAATTGCGGTCCTATCTTGCGGCGTGATTTTGGCCTTGCGGCGCTCCGAATTGGGAAAATTCTATTTCACAATGAATTGTATAAGTTTGAGTTATCTTTCCAATGCCGCTTGAATCACCTCAATCGGATATCTGAGCTGAAAGTTATGGCCAAAATACCGAGACATATTCAGAATCCAATTTTGCATCCAATCCGATTTGACTTCAAATTGAGAAATTCCGAATTAATCCTTTCCTTTATTTGATTAAACTTTAACCATGATTGGTTAAGCTTAATCATATCTTCTAGATCTTCCCAATTTGCCCTTTAAGCTTGGAATTTTTCCAGAAACGCTTTATTTTCTTCCAAAAGCCTATAAAACAAAGAAAATACAAAAAGGAAGTAAAATTGCCTAATTAACCAAAACTAAAGGATTAAAACATGCAAGTTAAGGGCTGAAAATATGAATATTCTAGCACTTATCAAGTTTTACTAATAAAAAATAATATGTAGTTAAAGTAGAAAAATTTAGAGAATTTGATATTTGGTAGTCTTAAAAATTGACTAGCTATATCTAAAAAATTACATTTTGAAAGTTAAATTTAACTAAATTTTCAAAAAATAACTTCCTAGGTTTACGCAAAAATGGTTTATTATTGGCGTCGCTTACTATTGGAAACTCGGGGCATCACACCTTTATCTTTAAACATTAGGAGTACGCTTGGTATGCGGAATAGTTATTCCATAAAAAAAAAAAAGAATAAAATAGTTTAGGTGTTAATGTATACATATTCAACTATTCTCAATTTAAGGAATAGTCATTCTCTCATTGGCCATGAGAATGACTATTCTAATACTATTTCATTCCATCGTCTTCTATTTATAATAAAAGCTATTCCTTTTTTCTAATGGAATAGCTATTCCACATATCAAATGTAACTTAAGTTTAGTGTAGAATGTTTGATATAACTCTTTATAAAATTGGGCTTGTAAACTTTTACTTCAATTTTTTTCTTCTCTAAACATCAGTTCAACTTAGAAAATAATCTTATTAACTTGTAAAAGAACTAAACTTTTAGCTTACTTTTTAATCTCATACTATGGCCTATACATACTGTTATGCTTTGTATGCGTGGGGCTGGACGTAATCCTGAAGAACCTGACGCCACTTGTGGTCGCATGGGTGTTATCTAGGCCATCTAATTAATTTCTAGGTACACTCAGCGTGACTAACTTGATGATAGCCCATACTTTTACATAAATGTTTTTTAGTATAGTGCACTCCTGTAGTGATCCAAATAATTAATTATGCAAAGATAGCTTAGTTAAATGGTTAATTGGACTTTTAGGTCACTAGGAGTAGCTGGAGGGTCATTTTAGAAATTTTGGACTTTCTGACCGAACGCAATTGTGGGGACCACCCGAACATACGCCTACAATAGTACACAATCACTCGTGTGGGGACCAGCCCGAACATTTGTTGACTTTTTGTTGACCATTGGATATTGCCCGAGCGTACGATTGCAACCCTACAACCATTGGATAAACAGTACACAAACATTCGACACAATAGTACCGAACGCTCGCTGCACTGCAGGCCTAATCCTACAAAGCTCACAGCTTTTCCTACCCTATAAATACCCCCTCCCACGCCCTTCACCAAACTATTTTGCTCTTTGAGCCCTAGAGAAACCCTGCTTGAGTGTTGTTGTGAGATAGTGAGAGATTTCCTTGGTTTTCTTGAGGAAGGAGGAGGAACTTTTTGAGGAGTCTTGCTGTGTGGAGGTAACTCTCTCTCTAAGTATTTTCTTAGGTTGTTGTGGTAGCCTTGCATTTTTATAGTAGCATAGTTGCTAGAAATCTAGGAGTATAGGTCTTAATATTATTTTGAGTGTTTTCTTTCCATTATATATATTCTTGTTGCATAATGATGTTATTTTGGGCTAGAATGTGTTAGTAACCCTTTTGTAGCTTTGGAACCAATTTAGGACTGCTTAGGAGATTGTTGGACCAAATGAGGTTTCACCTGAAACTCTCTGATCGAATGCTTGGCCTCAAGCCCGAACATTCGCCCATAAACGTTCCAGGGGTGAACGCCATTTTACCCAATCGTTCAATAGTCTATGGTTTCAAAGTTATAGGTTCGTTTTACCTTGGACTTATGACTAATGATTAGGCTTTTCACAGATTTGGAGACTTGGAACCACCAAAGGATTTTTGGAGGATTTATACAACCCGAGAGAGTATAACCTCACATGATACTAGCCATTATTTTTCCCGCATTGCACGACTATTTTGTGTACCAAACATGCATTTTTACAACTCTCATGAATACACTTTGCTATGTTATGAACTCTACATTTTGTGAAAATGTGATACTTAACAAGGTAATGAATATGATGAGATTGTAAGAGCTTGTATGTAAAATACGAACAAGACTAATTACATCGTATGACATGGTACACCGGTATGTGCAGGATAACAGCCATGGGCTTACTATACACGTTAACTCTATGGTCAAATGTGTGTGTGGATGTGTTCTAATGGTTAATTCGTGACCGACGCAACCTTAATTGGCTAGTCACTACAGGATGTACGTCATTAGTAGTGTGGGCCACCTGAGGTAGGACTCGGTTGCGCTACTGGTGTTATGGACAGTAACGTACAATGGTCAAGGCATCGGCATCGTATTACAGGTCCCTCGAGACAACGCCAACCTTGCTGAGAATGAGTAATATTTCGGGTAGACCATACAGTTGAATTATCATTAATTCACTTGATTATAGCATGTACTATATCAATACTGCATTCATGAATAACTGGCATGCCCAAAACGCCACATATTTTATCATACGGAGTTCATCAATAAATGGCATAAGTACTATATGTATTTTTACTCACTAAGTCTTTAGACTTACTCCTTGTACTTCCCCTCTCCATTATGTATAAATTGCGTGGTTTAGCTAGCTTAGCAGATGATGAATTCAAACAACCAGCTATTGGTGGCGAAGGACTTGATACAGGCCATCTTTGAGGACTTAGACCCGGTATGGCTCAAGTCCATGTGGGACGACGGAGGATCCATCCGAGCAGAGATGATAGAGATTATTATCATGTTAGCTTTACTTATGCTAAGACGTTAATGTTATTCTAAAACAATTGCTTATGGTCTGTAATATTTTATAATCAGCTTTGACCAATACATTTGAGGATCTATCTATGTTATGATGCTTTATTATTACTCTGGTTATTATGATTATGATTTTTTAGTTATTGATATCTTTATCCTGTGGTTGAAACTTAAAAGTCTTTCGATGTAGTCTCTCTTATAAGAGGTTATGATCTCTGAGTCTTGTTTTGTGAGAGACAAGGCTGGGAGGCGAACCATGTAGTCAATTACCAGTTAATTGATTTCTACGAAACATTACAACTCCACCTAGCTTCGGTCTTTTGTTGCGTCTTCTTTGATATTTTAAACCAATATATACAAATTATCTCCTTACGGATGCTCTTACTTTCTTTAAACTTTCTCTTATCCGGTAATAGAATTTTATCTTATTTCATAAGCTTAGAGTTATTTTTTGTTTGAAAATAAAGCTTTATTTTATAAAAATATATTTTGTTTCCCTTTATTTATTTAAAAACTCCTTTTTGTAAAAAAAGAAAAACTTATATTCTTATTTTCCTTTAGGAAACTTCTAAAAATTACTAATTAACTTCCTTTTTTTTTTTTTTTTTGTTACAATAATTAACTTCCAAATTTTGTTTATTGGGGAATGGTCCAAAATAGTCCAATCGGACATTTTCTAACTAGCATACTAATGCTAAAGCTCACAAGCACTCTAAATGGGCCAAAGTATAAAATTACCTTCTAACTATAATTGGGCTTAGTTACCTAAAACATTTATTAACACAAAACTTAAATTAAATGGATTAAATGCGCATGCTAAGCATATTTTTACAAAATTTTTAGAACCTAGACATTTCATCAAATCTCTTTATTTATGCAAAAACAATGGTGTTTTAAAACTAGTTTAATGGTCTTCAAGAGGTAGCTCAATCGGCTGGGACCATGCCTAATGAAGCGGAGGTCACTAGCTCTAATCCCCCTCCCCCTTCTTATGCGGACATGTGAAAAAAAAAAAAAAAAAAACTAGTTTAATGGAAATTCATATAAATAAGATAATATAAAACTTTTATAACTAACTATGATGATTTTCATGGAAAATCAAGCCTCGCAGGATTATGACATGGCTCAATTTTAATGTTCGTAATCCGTTTTAAAAATGTTGACCAACATGTCCAGCTTCAATCAAGTATGATTTTACTCATTGACCATTCAAAATAATCTACATATCACTTGTAAGTTCACTAATCTCATAGGATTAAATGCATTGTTATTAGTGGATGTGAAAATATTTATTAAAATTAAATATTTTTCTCGCGGTCCTGTTCAGTATATCAAAAGATATTCCAATGAGTAATGTTAGGTACCATTTTTTTATCCTCCTAAAATCCTTCTAAAGCTGATGTGATTTTCAAAATTACCATTGGATCAAAATTCAAGTATGATTCATCGGAAATTTAATGATGATTTTAAAAGCCACATCAGCTTTAGGAGGATTTTAGAAGAATAAAAAGATGGTACCTAGGATTACTCTATTCCAATATGTTGATAAGAAGTTTCCACTTCCTACATACGGACATTTCTCTCTAGAGAGAGAACGTCTACCTTCTCTCTAAGAAAGAGTAAGTGAGGCTTTCCCTCCCCCTCTGGTGGTTTTTCAAGGGAGGAGGGATGGATCTTTTTCCCTCCCTCTTCCCTTTTCCCTTTTCCTCCGTTTTTACTCTCTTTTTTGTTGTCTCTTCCCCTTCTTTCTTTGTTGTTGTTTCCTTTTCCTCCAAACAACACCGTTGCAGCCCTTCCTCCACCTCTGGCCCATCGTTCCTTGCTGCTGTGATGCTCTCTGCCTCTGTGCCGCTCCCCCTCATCGGCTACCTCACAAATCTGTAGAGGTTTATAGTGTTGTTTGGTAAACAACAATGCACTGTTCATGAGTGGTGAGAAAAAATATGAGTGTAATAATTAGTATAGAAAAGTGAGAAAGTTGTATTGAAAAGTAAGAAAATTTTGTTTTGTAGTGATTTTTTTTATTTAAATTGTAGTAAAAAGTGAATAATGTGATATAAAAAGTGAGAATGTTTAGATGTTAATTTTTTTGAAAAATCAGATGAAAAATGTGGAGGAATGTGATGTTGTTTAACAAACAATACAATAGATTTTATTTCTTCAAAGTCAGGTCTATAAACCTTTGTTGAGCCTACGGTCAGACATGCCCCACCACCTTGCTCTTGGGCCTTCCCACTTCCTGCCCCCCTCGTCTGCTCCCCCTTCCGGCCACCAGGTGCTGGCACGTGGCCTCTCCTCTCCTACGCGTAGCGTCTCCAACTCACTACTCCTTCACCGCTACAATTTTTTTTTTTTTCGTTGTTTTTCTAGTGTATCCTTGTTATTTCGTTTGTGCACTACTGCGCTTGTTGCTTTTTGTAGGTTATTGTCTCCCGATTTGTTTGTGTTGATCTAGTCACAAAGACTTTTACAACTAGCATTCGTTCCTCATTGACAAATCTCATTCGGTTCTAGGTTATGCCGCCTCCGCTACAACCACTTCAAAGTGGTTGCCATCACCTCTTGGAGCTCCTCATCGAGTCCTTTTGCACTTGTTACTACTTGTGCGACCGGGTCCTTCTAGGATTATCAATGAATCCATTGCCTATTATTTATTACTTTTTAGGTATTGCCTTTTTGATGTAGATTGGAATTCAAGGCTTATCTTATCTTATCTTATCTTTTAGTCTTTTATTAGGTTTCTTTGTTAGTCGTTTATTCTATCTTATCTTTTAGTCTTTATTTGAATTAGATTTCTTTGTTAGTCTTTTATTTAGTTTAGTTGTCTTTCGTAGACTTCTAAATTAACTTTATTTCATTGTTATTTTAGGGCTACGAGTCTTGGGCTATAAATATATGCTTATAGCATTTAACAATTCAGTTTATGATTATTATTGAGTTTGTTTAATAAGAATTACTCAGAGTTGAGTTTCTTTGTGTTTTTCCTTAAACCATAGATAGAATCTATAGTTTTTAAGAAGATTTCTTTGATTCTTGTGATAGTTTCACAATCTTAGAAATATTTATCCCTTCTACTTGTTGTTTTTCTTGTTCACCACAATCCTACACTGCATCAGTTGGTATCAGAGCTCAGTCACTTTCCATGAATAGGGAGAAGCAACCGCTTTGCAAACATGAACGAGGTGTACATGCGCACGGAGACTGCACATAAGGAGCAACCGGCGATTCGTTTGAGGCACATGAGTGGTGGGCCAAACAATTGTCGTCGCCAACCAAGACTGCAATTCGCGGAGGCGGAAGGCAAATCTATCGTTGAACCTTGGCAACACACAGAGGATCAATTCAGGGCTATGAGGGATCAAATTGAAGACCTCACTACCCAATTATCTAACTTGTGTGGTCAACATGGGAACGGATCTAGAAGCCCGTTTGCAGAGCGCCGAACGCATGGACATCAGCACCTTGCGCAAGCTCATGCCAATCGACGGGTAAGTAGATTCGAACTCAAAATCCCAAAATTCGACGAGGATCTAGAACCCGACAAATTTCTGGATTGGGTGTTGGCTGTTGAAGAGGTTTTTGAATTCAACGGGGTGCCCGATGAACAACAAGTCTCTTTGGTGGTACATACATTCCAAGGAAGAGTTGGTGCGTGGTGGCAACAACTGAAGAGAACTAGAAAGCGGGAAGGCAAATTGAAGATCAATAGTTGGGAGAAACTATTGAAATATATGCGCATCGCTTTCTTATCCCATAGTTATACCATGGGCCAGAAGTCACAAAATTGGAGACAAGGGTCTATGGCTGCGACAAAGAAAATAGAAAATTCCTACAAAAAAAAGGTGTTTAGGGAAACATGGAGTGAGGCGAAGAGTCCACGACAGGCCAATTGGGCCCTTACTTGCCAACCACAAATCCATAAACCGAATCCATATTCTGTGGAGGAGTAAAAAGAATCTGTGGATGAAGAGTTTCAGGAGTTCGAATTCATTGATGAAGAGTTCAGACATGAAGATGTTGAAGATCCTTCGCAAGGATTTGTGGATTGGGATTCCCCACCAACCTAT
>NC_081545.1:21317549-21353108 GCF_901000735.1 Corylus avellana | reverse complement strand
TGAACCTTGGCAACCCACGGAGGATCAATTCAGGGCTATGAGGGATCAAATTGAAGACCTCACTACCCAATTATCCAACTTGTGTGGTCAACATGGGAACGGATCTAGAAGCCCGTTTACGAAGCGCCGAACGCACGGACGTCAATACCTTGCGCAAGCTCATGCCAATCGGCGGGTAAGTAGATTCGAACTCAAAATTCCAAAATTCGACGAGGATCTAGAACCCGACGAATTTCTGGATTGGGTGTTGGCTGTTGAAGAGGTTTTTGAATTCAACGGGGTGCCCGATGAACAACAAGTCTCTTTGGTGGTACATACATTCCAAGGAAGAGTTGGTGCGTGGTGGCAACAACTGAAGAGAACTAGAAAGCGGGAAGGCAAATTGAAGATCAATAGTTGGGAGAAACTATTGAAATATATGCGCATCGCTTTCTTATCCCATAGTTATACCATGGGCCAGAAGTCACAAAATTGGAGACAAGGGTCTATGGCTGCGACAAAGAAAATAGAAAATTCCTACAAAAAAAAGGTGTTTAGGGAAACATGGAGTGAGGCGAAGAGTCCACGACAGGCCAATTGGGCCCTTACTTGCCAACCACAAATCCATAAACCGAATCCATATTCTGTGGAGGAGTAAAAAGAATCTGTGGATGAAGAGTTTCAGGAGTTCGAATTCATTGATGAAGAGTTCAGACATGAAGATGTTGAAGATCCTTCGCAAGGATTTGTGGATTGGGATTCCCCACCAACCTATGATGACGATGTCAATGAGGAAGAACCGAGTGAAGGACATTTGGCATCTGACCTAGAGGACGAGTACGAAGAGGATGGATTTTCTCCCATGCTTGACGGCCTCTACCCCGAAGAGGATGACCAAGAGGAAGAGTACAAAGAAGATGGTTTTTCTCCCATGTTTGGTGGCCTCTACCTCAAAGATGATCAATTGGAAGAAGAAGAGCCCACGGGTGACATCGACAATTATGAAGAGGTTGATGAAGACCTTTCAGGTGAAGTGTCTAATTTTAATGGTGAAGAGGTTGATTATGTTGATTTCCTTGGTGTTGAGGATATTTTAAATTCTCCGAACGAAGATTATGGTGAGTTTTATGCGGATGAGGAAAATTATATGTTCACAAGGGAAACAACGGTTGACCCGTCATGGAGTATCTTCATGGCACATGAGAGGGAGAAAGAACGAGAGAAGAAGAGCAAATCTAAAGTATTGCCAAGTGGTGTGTGGGGCTTTCATGACAACTTTCAAGGTATTTCGATGATGAGAAGCGTCACGTTTATTTTGGGATGTTGCCTTGTTTTGATCTTGAGGAAGGGCGAGTGGAATGAGTTGACTGGACATCCGAAGGACCGTGGAAAAGACAGTCCGAATTCGAGGGCGAATTCTCTCCAACCTCGGGAGGATGATGTAGATTGGAATTCAAGGCTTATCTTATCTTATCTTTTAGTCTTTTATTAGGTTTCTTTGTTAGTCGTTTATTCTATCTTATCTTTTAGTCTTTATTTGAATTAGATTTCTTTGTTAGTCTTTTATTTAGTTTAGTTGTCTTTCGTAGACTTCTAAATTAACTTTATTTCATTGTTATTTTAGGGCTACGAGTTTTGGGCTATAAATATATGCTTATAGCCTTTAACAATTCAGTTTATGATTATTATTGAGTTTGTTTAATAAGAATTACTCAGAGTTGAGTTTCTTTGTGTTTTTTCTTAAACCATAGATAGAATCTATAGTTTTTAAGAAGATTTCTTTGATTCTTGTAATAGTCTCACAATCTTAGAAATATTTATCCCTTCTACTTGCTATTTTTTTTGTTCACCATAGTCCTACACTGCATCACTTTTCCATTTAGGTTTTGTTGGAGTGCTCACCCCATCATGGTTGTACAATCCCTTGTAACCCTTTTCTCCCGTTTACTGAATAAAAATAAATAAAATAAAATAAAAGTCTCTACTTCCTTAAACTACGATAAATCAAGGGCAAGAAAAGCCAAGCAAGAGGATTGACATGATGAGGTCTAAAAAAAGAAAAAGAGATGACAAGGTCTTTATCAACTATGGCATATGGCCTACATTCATCAAATGAATGACATTGTGCCCAAAACACGTCTCAAATAATAAAAATAAATTTTATTAAAATTACAAAATCTCAAAAATTTGAATTCTCCAGAGCATTATTCCAACCAATGATGACGTCAGTTTGTCAAATTTGGTCATCCAAGCAAACAAAATACAAGCTGCTTGTGCACAATAGGAAGCATATATACTGCATTGGAGCAGCTTTGTTCCATTCATCATTTCTTTGTTGTGAGCAAGTGTTTGTACGAGCAGAAGAAAAGTTTCATGCTACCATATTAGGCAACACTAAATAATGTTATTTAGTAAACTGCTATACGATTGCCAAAAACCTGAGATAACATAACAATAAAAATAAATCATTGATTTTTTTTTTTAAAAGCGCTAATCTAAGAGCTAATTTTTACTGTCGCGTCATTCAAATTGTACGACAGTTATATAGTAGTCTACTAAATAACATTACTCTGCAACAATTACGATAGATCTTACCAAAAACAAAAGGAAAACTAGGGGCAACAAAACAAAGCACACACTGGGCTTCTATCATAATTCCAATTATTTTGTATAACACACCTGAAATTAACAACAAAGACGATTTAAAAAAAAAAAAAAAAAAAAAAAACCAACCAGCACAAGGCTAGTATGTATTGATTTCTTATTTTGACGATGCTAACTACCCTTCCAACTCTTGTTTGGCAACTGTACAAGTAACGAGCTGTTCCCAATCATCAATGGTTAGCTTCTATAATTTTCGTTATAAGATTCTTTCATCAAGAAACTCCAAGCTAGAAGTGCTGCCCCAACTGCAGGCTCCACCTGGTGATGATTCAAAAAGGCCCACACAAAAATCGTAATAAATATCACCAATAGACACATTACATGTACTCCGAGCTACCAAATTTCATTTGAAGGCACATGTTTTGAACATCGATTAAAACTATCAAAGTTAATGCACTGGTGCAGTCTTTCATCGGCACAAGTTATTCATTAATATCTTATGAAAGTAATGCTAGAAACCAAACTTTTATCCCAAGGATTGATCCAAAGGTTGATTGGCAGCGTCACATCAGCATAGTGAGATAGCAGTAGAATAAAAATGTGGTTTCTAGCATTGCTCTATCTGATAAATATGAAAAAACAAATCAACTTCACCAATCCTGGTATTCAATCTCTATTACAAGTGTAATTAGGAGCATATTTGAGCACTTCAGAGACTAGGAATTGGATTCAGTAGCTGCTACTGTGGTTAAATGCTAAATTTAGTTTCAGAAGATTTTCAGCTACTTATAGGTTCTGTTCTTGGGCTAATATTTGTAGCTAGGCTAAGTCAAATTAGTATCACTTAAAAGTGGCTAAAAAGAAGCAATGCTGTACTGGAAAAATGCATGTTGATCAGTCCAGATTACTGCTACTCAGATGAATGTGAAATATGCTTACCTTGGGCCTAATTGATTGCACCCCAGGATAGTCCTTGGAGACGTAGTTTATGACTTCCTTTCCTATATCCCACCTCTTTTTTGCTTCAAGAACGCCACCAACCATTACGAGAGGAAAAGAATCTGTCCCATCTGCAGCAATTTTTTTTTTTTTTCCCCATTAACATAATAAAATTAGCACAACACATTCAAGACAGAAAAACAAAAAGGCAAAGGCTTTTGTGAGAAACACTTCCCTACCTTTTTCTTTTTTTTTAATAAATAATTCAATTTTATTAGAAAGCAGAAAAAGCACAACTCAAGTACACTTAGAATATATAAGAGAGACATCCACTTAGGGGAGGACAAAGAACATAGATTAAAAAATTTCAAAAAAAATTTAAAAAGCGAGAACTACTTGTATCAATCATCCACCCATAAAGGGTTTTGAACAAAATATCTTTTAACTACCACTGTTATCACTCAATCTTCAAAGTTTCAGGAGTTGCGTTCTATCCAGATACACCACATCACACAAAAGGGAGCCCATCCTCCTCCAAGCTTCTAAATTGCAGTGACTACAAAATTGGCCTCTCCAAATTGCCAATAACTCTATCACCCGTTTGGGCATTACCCACTCTATCCCAAAAAGATGAAAAACTGAAACCCAAATGTCTCTAGCTACTTCACAATGGAGCAAAAGATGATCAATGGACTTCCTGCTCTTCTACACATGCAACACCAATCCATCAATATGACATACATTTTTCTTAAATTATCAAAGGTCAAGTATTCTCCCTAAAGCTGCTGCCCAAATAAAGAAAACCACCCTCAAAGGTGCATTGCTTCTCTAAGTGCTCTTCCATGGGAAATAATAACAAGCAGGGAGACTAAGCGTATGATAAGTAGATCTAACCTCAAATATCCGCCTTTTGGAAGGGGACCAACAAATCCTATCCTCACCTCCTTGTCTCGGCCCAATTGAGTACAAAATGTTGAAGAATGAGGTGACCAACTACATCTTCCAATCATGCACAGCTTTGATGGAGGTAACATTCTACTGACAGGTGTCGTTTGAAAACTGCATCTGGTCTACAACCGAGGCTTCCTTAAAGCGTGCAACGCTAAACAACACCAAGAAAGCTTCCTTCAAAGTCACATCTCTAGCCCACACATTAAGCCACTTCCTCCTAATGTTTTTTTGACACCAATAGTAGTGGTAAAACTGGCCCAAAAAGAAAATGGAAAAACTGAAAGGGAAAGGGTAGGGTGGTGACAGGCGGAAACTAAAATTTAAATCAATAGGTTCATATGCCTGAAGGGTATCTCAGATCTAAAAATACACAACCAAATTTACGCATGCAAGTGTATGGAAAAAATTATTTTGCTATAAATATATATTTTTTGCATCCAACTTATTTTTAAAAAGCATATCAACACATTTATTGTCAATTTAAGTTGTGATAGCAGTCATGGAAGTGGCCATGTAAAGGATGTTACAAAATGAATCATAGCTGTGATATTTTTAGTGCACAAGCGTAGACCTTAAAGAAATCTCAACTTTATTTCCAAATCAAGTTTGGCTTAGTATCAATCTTACAGACCTACACTCATTCATAAAAAAATGACTAATTATGCGCTAGGATTCATTCTTCACAGAAGAATATAGGGCCCAAAATGAGGTTGGGTTAGCTAATGTGACACAGAAGTAGTTTTGTAGTGGTCAAGGTAAGCTAGAAAACCATTATATAGCAAGATTACTTACTGGTACAGGACAGCATTCAAATGAATGAGTTATACTAATTTTTGAAGTAGTGATTTACTACAAATGTTGAATAGTTAAATGCTTTAAGAGGTCAAGCCTCATGCCTATATTATATGACCATACAAACAAGGAAGAAAAAGAGAGAATATAAAAGAAAAAGATTTTTTTTCTTCTATTTTTCAGTTGTAGTTGGATATTTCAGACCTTTCCCACACAAGCCAAGTCTTTGAACAACAGCTTTCACACTTGAAGCCAACTCTTGGACTGAATCTACCAATATCTTATTTGCAACTTCATCACCTGCCTCTGCACAAGATACAACAACTGGAACAAGTGCTGCAATGCGAGCCCATGATGGATCTGCATAGGTCCACCTAGATTCCATTTGAGAGAAAAAAATTGTGACCCCATATCCATTCAATCATGTCCATGATATTCATTCTATATCAACTTATCATGTCAATTAGAGTTCAAATATATATAAAAAAATTAAAAAGAAAAAAAAAAAAAAAAAAACCTGACAAATCAATTTTTTCAGTTGATAAATAAATTTGGTTGAGGATGCCAACGGGTGTAACCCAAGCAGACAACTTGCATACAAGAGAAAATCACACATGAGGATCCCAAAATGCTGACTAGTAACTTCAAACACATGTGATATGACAATTAAAAGTTCTTGGACAGCTACCCAATGAGTTCATCCGCTGAAGAAAGGCCAAGTGTCTGTAGGATACTACTTGTAAGCATTGTATGTGGACCACGACCATCATGAGACCTTATAATCGCGGTTAATGCCTGCGCAGCTATTCCGTATCCACTGCAAGGAAATGAACCCGTCAATCAAGACTGCAAAATGAAATATATAAGGGCAATAGTAAAATAGATCCTTCCTCAATAAGCACATCAAGAGAACTTTCTCATTGTTGTTATATATAGGAGAACATATTATTGGGAAAAAAGCGTCTCTTATGAGTTATGTTAAATCAATCACTTATCCCAAAAATTTAAGTTGATAGCACTCTCCCACACGTGTCGGCTCAAATAGGCCCAACAAATGAATTATTTAATTGAAATTGGAGGTAAACTTTAGAGTCAAAGTTCAAATTTAGGACCTCTGGCTCTGATACCATGTTAATTCACCACTTTTCTCAAAAGCTTCCCAAAAGCTTAAATTGATAGGAAATAGTAAATTTAATCAATACTTTAACAAGTTGAACAATAGATTTTTAGTCAAATTAGATACTAGGGAAAACAGTTTGTTTGTCAACTTTTTTAGGAGAGAATAAATGTGAAGAGCATAATGATAATAATGGAAGCCTCTAACAGTCAGTTTATAGACATGGGTAAAAATCAAGGAGAAAGAACAACTTATTCCTGGGACGTCAAAGAAAGCATCATCAAGAGACATAACTTGGAAGTTAGTAAAGGTCACATGCTTCTCTCTTTCCTTTCCAGCCATTTTATCATTTTACATGCCACATGGCTCAGAAGATCTAGTTACATGAATCTTAGGAAAAAAGACAGGATTAATTATGTGCAAAAGTACCTGACTACACAGGTGAAGAGTGAATGGTTTATGCTCGAAGGTGCAACATTGACAAGAAGAACAACCAAAACAACACAAGTCGAGATAGCAAAAAAGTAAGAAATATGGAACTAGATAGCATCAATTCATGTGACATGCAATCATGGATTTTCAGAGTGCTTAGCCAAATGTCTATGTGGGTTCCTTTATAAAAGGCTACTCTTCATCTTGAAGACCTTCAGACAGTTTCAATATAACTAAATTATTTAATTTTAAACCAAAGTTAATGACAAGATATTTTACTAGTGTTTTGAAGTTATTTAATTGTGAACCTTACATTTTCCTACTATTGTCACGAAAGTTTTAAAGAAAACTATGGCACAAACAACCATATGAGCTCAAACTTCTTTGACTCAAAAGGAAAAGCCAGAACACTTTGATGCCCCCAAAGGAAAAATGTAAATTTCTTGTAAAACATGTGAAAAGTATACGAGTGAAAGTGATGAATACACAACTAATTTGATTTTTTGCAAGGTTTATTACTGATTAACAGACTGATACTAACATCCAATAATTGCATCCAACAAGGAAGAAAACTTAGAAGGAGAAGTCAAACAAACCGTTATACAATAAAAATAATGTAAAAATTATTTAAGTAAAATTACTTAAATAAAATAATATAATTTATTCACATGATTATTAAAATTCCGGACAAAGCCAAAGAAAACCTCTGAAATTATTTGATCATTGGACCTTGGAGATATAATAGTTTCAAATGAATCTCTCTGCAAAGATCTTTCATCTCACGCATAATCAAGTTCTCTAATGAATATTAATCTGATGATGAATAGAGATTTTATATCATTATAGTATTATTGCAATATATAGAGGAAGCCCCAAAATAGGAAACTGTGCTGTTTCTTTCTGTTCTTTTTTCTATAGATTGCAGACACAACCCCGTTAAGACATTTTCCTAAACTCTTCTGCAATGAAACAACATGATGCTTTTCAACAGCAAACTCAGACATCTATCGACTGTAGAACAAAAAATTATCAACAAGTAAAACCACCTGAGAGAGAGCCTGAGATGCCCATATAACTATGCCTTGCTGAAAAAATAAAACTGCATCATACAGGTATAAAGAGAAATTGCTTTAAGCTATAAATTTTTTTTTTTTTTTTTTTTTTTACAGCCTTACATCTACATTTTTAGGTTGGGAATGTTCAGTCCAAGGATCTAACTCCAAGAGAGACTTTAGAATACGAAATCCTCTAAATAAAGAAAAACATCGTGCTCTACAGTGTGAGTGCGAGCTCAACATACTCAACAAATTCTCATGAGAAAAACAATTATAGCTAAACAATATGGCTATCCTATCTTTCTCCACAGTTTCCACAAAGTAAAATGGGATCGTCTTGAGAGAGGGAGAGTGTGCACAGGGAAAAGAAACAAAAAAGATCAGCCAAAAAGGCTATACCTTCCCCAATCACCTAAGGTGGGTCCTGCACCAGCAGCCCGAGCTTCCTTGCCCTCTTCGGTGAATCCATAAGCAATGGTCCCTGTGCCAGCAATTAAAACACATCCATGAAGCTTTCCCATAGTTCCACTTGCTAGAGCTGCTATAGCATCATTCTGAATGTAAAGTCGTACATGGCTGGGGAATATATCCCTGTTTACATGGGACAAAACATATTCAGACTAACAAGATATCAAATAGATATTCATGTGTAAGGGAGAAGGAAAAGCTATTTTGGTACCATTGACAACAAAAACTAAATTCATTAAAGCTAAAGCAGCATCATGCACATTTCAAATACAGTGTAAGCAGGGTGCTCTGATGAACAAGGAGCAGCTTCTGCCATAACTGCTTCTACCACTCAACGATGTTGAAACATTCTAACATCACCTGTACACAAGTTATACAGCTAAGGACTTTACTAACTAAAAAATGGTCTATTCTCCCACAACCCCTCTCCCTCCAACAGCAAAAAAAATAAAACAAAATTAAATTAAATTAAAAAAAGGATGACAAACATGAAATGGATGAGGACCATTCCAAAATCACTTGTACACAAGTTATACAACTAAGAACTTTACTGGACACCTTCGAATCTAAAAAATGGTCTATTGTCCCTCAACCCCTCTCCCTCCAACCGCCAAAAAAAATTAAATTAAATTATAAAAAAGGATGATAAACATGAAATGGATAAGGACCAATATTCAATAGGTTAGCAAACAAATCTCCTAACATCTTCCACTCAGATTTTCGTAATAATATAAACTAACCTATAACAATGCACGGGATTTTTCATTATAATTTAATTATAAAATTTAAAAGCATTATCATCGTCCTTTTCATTATAGGTTAAAAACGCATTTCTATTGTACATTTAATGCAATCAAATAAATCCTCTCACCTCAAGTTCAATGCTTAATTAACTCTACGGTGTTTTGAAAGTGTTTATATTCCTTTTCTATACAACAATCAAATAAGTTTTTACCTTTTTTTCCTTTCAAAAGTAGAAAAATTACTTCCAAAACGTGTCTGAAAATTTGAATAAATCACACAAACAAAAAATAAATCACATAAAACATTCAAATGAATTAAAATGAATTAAATCACATAAAACATTAAAATGAAAAAAGTCAGAAAAAAAAAATTCAAGAGGAAAACTTGAATTCTGCTTAATCAAAGCATGAATAGAAAATTAGCAAGAATTTCTTATATTGTTGGTGTGATACCTATTAGATTGCAATAAAAATAAAAGTCAAAATTATGAACATTCGAAAAAAAAAATAATAATAATAGAGCAAAATAAACAAAATCTTTTCATGAATACAAAATAAAACAAAAATTTTCACTCTTAACATTTAACGCAATCAAATTAATCATCTCACATTAAGTTCAATGCTTAATTATCTGTCATTTTATAAAATTTGTATTTGTAGTTATAAAATCACATTTAGAAAGTTGTATAGTTGTTCTCCAATTTCTTCTTCTTCTTCTTCTTTTTTTTTTTTTTTTTTTTTTTCTAAAAAAAAAAAACACAAAAATCCTATATGATTATTTTTTTTTTTTTCTATATATGGGTTTTAAGGGTTTTTAAGTAATGTATCAACACTTGATTCTATATACTACGATTTTTTTTATATATGATTTTCTTTTAAAATCTTATATATGGGTTTTTTTCTTCTATAAATGAGATTCTATATATGGGTTTTTAAGCAACGTATTAATACATATAACTTTTGATTCTATATAAAGGTTTTTGAGTAAACTTATTAATATTTATTAAATAGACCAGTTCAATTTTTGTTAAAGCCGGTTCACTCACTAAAAAATATGGGTTCACGTCACATGTCGCAATTTTAAGGCACTTCTAAGGAGGTTTCAACTTTTATATATATAGATGATAAGATTTAAGGTTCAACAAACCAACACATATTGCTCTATGGTCCAATCCCCTTTACAAATACAAAACATACATTCTCCCATCCAATTTTGACAAAACATTTTTAGATCATATATTTAGGTTTTAAAGTTCAAGGATCCAACATATATGTGCTCCACCAACCCCGTCCTGTCCTATAATGCAACAAGCCTTTGTTGCAATGAAAAAGAATGGGATGAATAGGCACATTTCTTTCTTTCTATTTTTTTTTTTTTTTTTGCTGACCAGATTAACCAACAATAGCCTCAAACTATCCAACTATAAAATGGGAAAAAAAAATATTAGGAGATTCTAAAATAGTTAAGCACTTTGTTGCAATGAAAAATAATGGGATGAACAGACACGTTACATGAGTTAGGGACATTGTATCTTACTGACCAGATTAAGCAACAAAGTCAGTGAGGCAAACTGGCCAACTAAAATTTTTTAAAAAGAACAAATAAATCTTGTTTTAAATTTATTTTTGAGTTAGGGACATTGTATCTTACTGACCAGATTAAGCAACAATAGTCAGTGAGGCAAACTAGCCAACTAAAATTTTTTAAAAAGAACAAATAAATCGTGTTTTAAATTTGCAACAAGTTGGTGAAAGATGCAAAATATACTTTTATGGAGCACACCTAAGCCAAGCTAAAATTCTTTGCTGATCCAAGGGATGGTTAACACCAGATACAGCTAGACAAATGGCTCGAACTGCAGATCGATTTGAACCTGACTTTGAAAGTGCATCTGCCATAACTTGCTCCAAAGTTTCCCTCGCTGCAGTTTCTGTACAAAAAAGAAACTATCTGATAATCCTAACCATACAATAATGTTTCATCATAAATATTGTTAATTACAAGACTTGATCTCATCACATGTTGAAGAGTTCCTTTATTGGAAATAAATATAATTTGTTCAGCAGCAGAAAGGGGAATGAAGCAAATGTACATGGGAAGTATACGAAACTTACTAACCCCTAAGGAGGTAAGGTATTAGTGATTTAAAAGTCCAAATTGAGACTAAATCAGAAGAGTTATCATCTGTATATGGCCATTTAAGCCACACGAACCACATCAGGCATAAGAGCCAAGAAAGATATAGCAATGCGAAAAAGTATAAAAAACTAATGACAAATAAGAACTCATTATTCTAAAATTTGCTGGAAAGCCAAAACACCTTTTTAAACTTGAACCAAAGAAACAAAAATTGAGAAATAGTTGCTAGATTTTAGCGACCAAACGGTCAATGACCGCTGGTTCCAATGCACTTCCTCCCCATACCAAATGAGGTGGATGTGAGATCATCGGTTCAAATTGGGTACAGGTGTAGCTACCAAATAACAAAGAGAGAATAACACCCAAACCAAGGTTCTGCACCCTAGGTGACAAAAATAATAAGTATGACATAAACCAAAACTAAAAAGGAAAATCTTTTTTGGATGAATAATAATTTTATTGAAAGAAAAGGGCAAAGCCCTTGTACATGAAAAGAATACAAGAGAACCAACGCCCTATAAGCTTCTACACCCTAAAAAATTAACTAGTCTACTAGATCTGAAGAGGAGAAGTTAAAAACATGTACAACAACCCAATCCAAAAGAGATCTAAAAATAAGAGGCTTTTAAAGAAAGTACGTTGGACTCGCAATCCTCAAAAAGGCATTGATTCCTTTCTCTTCAAATGCTCCACATTATAAGAAAGGAGGAATAACTTTCCAGATGACTCCTTTGGCATGTCCTTACCCTTGGACCTTCCAATAATGAAGCAACTTGAGGATGTTGAAAGGCATAGCCCAAGAAACCCCAAATAAGTTGAGAATCAAGTTCCAAAGATCACTAGTGTACTCGCAATGAATGAGAAAGTGATTTCTTTTTGCATAGGCAACATTAAGTTTTTTTTTATAAGTAATAACCAGTCTTATTAAAAGCGTAAGGCGCTCCAAAGTACACCGAAAATATACAATAGGATCACCTAACTAGAAAGGGAAAAATGAACAAGAAAATCATCGTAACTAATCGACACCGGAAAGATATGCACAATAGTCCAAAGGTATAAAGTATGAAAACAAGAGGATAAACTGTCTTCCAAGGATCCCTCCAAGGTACCTTTCAGCAAAGGTTGGGTGTCCTAACCTTCGTCTGGAGGAAAGGAGAAAAGGATTCATAGGGTATATTTTTGCGAGCATTCAGTGTTCGTCGTGGTTGGTGGAAACGGTGGAAGCGGCGATTCAGGCTCAGGTGAAGGAAGAAATCGCCAAATCTTACCATGAGGGTGATAAGGCCACGACGGTCCACGGGGGAGGTAATAAGGCCGGAAGGTTCTTGGAGGTATCGGTGTTGGCTGAGGGTGGTCGTAAGGGAGTCATTTGGCTTCCGAAGGGACGCTTTGGGAGGGGCTGGCGGCATTTTGCGGGAGAGCTTCGGCAACTATTGGCGGCCCAGTTCAAGTTGTCCGGTATGGCGGAGCTTGGGGTTCCATCTTCGGCGGGGCTTCTCATGGATGTTCCTTCTTTGGGGGTCGATTCCGGGAGGTCTTTCGTGGATGTACTTCGATCTTCTCCGAGCGTCGAGGCGAGAGCAGTAGAGTACCCGATGTCTCTCGATTTGTTTCCGGGGTCGTCTTGTTTGGAATCAGAGTACGACGGTATTGGGTTGCGTTCTGCCGTGGATTGCTCTGCGTTGGAGTGCTTGCCTACTCCTCGGGCGGAGGTGGCTAGGTCTGTGAGTTCGAGGAAGAAGAAGAAGGGTAAGATCGGTATTAGTGGGTTGTTGAGGCTTCTAGGGCAAATCCAACGTAAGTTGGACCGGGTCCGTGCTGGGGTTGTCTCGAAGCCCAATCACAGGAGAAAAAGGGTTCGTATTTTGGGCCTAACCAATTCTGTTTTGGGTTGCGTTTCCGGGTTGGTCTCTGAAATGGGATCGGGTCAAAATTTGGATCCGGTTCAATACTTGGATCCGGATCATAACTCAGATCCAGTCCAAAACTTGGTTCCGGGTTCGGAGCTGGGTTCGAATCTAAATTTTGTCTCGATTTCTTTACCTTTGGAGCCTATTTCTGCGTGTGCGTCGCTTTTGGTGCCTTCTCCGAGGCTTCCTCTGGTCTCTAAAGAGGTTTTGGAGCCGTTGGCTAGGTCTTCTTTGAGTTTGCAGGTTACCGGTTTGGATTCCGGCGATGGGTCTTCCCCGACGGAGTTCTCTCTCTCTTCGGTGCGAGTTTTGGGCGAGAATGTTGGGTCTGCCGGTGGCGGGTCCTCTCAGGGGGCTGTTTCTACCCCTTCTGCGGAGGATTTACTGGCGAGCCCTTTGCGCAGGGACTGGGAGGTTTCTTTTTCTTCGGTACCTGAAGCCCGCCTGGGTGCGATTGTGTCTTCGGAGCTTTCTGATTCGGTGCGTCTTTCTATTCTCAAAGAGGCCTTCTCTGTTCCTTGGGAGGTGGACTCTCTGGCGAGCCCTCTTTGCAGGGATAGGGAGGTTCCTTTTTCGGGGGGGTAGGAATCTTAGGTTGTTCGTCCTTCTTCTCCGACGAAAGGTTTGATTCATCGTGTTTGGTCCGAGAGCTGTCTCTCCCTCTCCGGTGGTGTTGAAGGAATCTTCCTTGTCTTCTAAGGTAAAGGACCCTGTTCTGGTATCCTCTTTGCCGGTGGAGGTTCCATTAGGCTCTACTGTCTCGCCTACCTTTGGGGTGGCTGAGCTGGGTCTTCATTCCCCTGCTGCTACCTCCTTGCTCTCGTCTCAGGTCTGCACCTCTCTCTCGACTACTTCCCTTTCCGATGGGGCGGCTGAGATGGGTAGGAGTCTTAGCCGTCCTTTTCCTCGCATGACAGAGAGTGGTACTCCCATTTATTCCTCTATATCCACGTCCCAACTGTGCTATACCCGGAGGGTGAAGGAAAAAGTCACAAAGCAACTGCATAAGAACAAGGACCTGCTTGCCGAGGTTGTGGTTGATTCTTCGGTGGAAGGGAAGGAGGGCTATTCCGATAGGGGGCTTGATGCGATGAATCTCGCTCCCGTTGTGGGGTTGTCTTGGGGAGGTGAAGACAAAAAACTTCAGGACCTCTTTTCCGTCATTGAAAAGAGGGAGCCCGTGGTTGAAGCTTCTGCTCCTAAGGTTAAGGGGATAAGGGAGCTCAAAAATCTGGATTGCTCCATCTCTCCGGTGAAGGGCCAGCGTCAGCGAGGATTTTTGGGGTCGAAAAATGCTTTTTCATTTCCCCCTGATGTGCACTAGGTTTTCCCCTGAGGTGCACTAGGGCTTTTCTTGGGTGTTTGGTTGGGTCCCTTGTATACCTTCTTGTGCTCTTAGAGGTTTTTCTGGGTTTTTGGTTTGTTAGGGTGTTTGGTTGGGTTCCTTTGTATACATTATTGTGTACTTAGAGGCGCTTTGCGCTTTTTTGATATATACTACATTACTTATCAAAAAAAAAAAAAAGGATCCCTCCAAGTCCTCAAAGCATCTATTATTTCTCTCCCTCCATAGACACCAAAAAAAGCAAGTAGGCACCATCTTCCAGACCCAAGCACTCCCCCTACTCCCCATAGACCACCACCAGGCGAGCAAATCGGAAACCCATCTCGGCATCACCCAAGACAACCCAAACCAACCAAAAAAGGCACTCCACAAAGCATAAGCTACCTCACAATGAAGAAGAAGATGATCTACCGTCTCCTCACTTCTCTTGCACATACAACATCAGTTCATCACAATCACATGTCACTTCCTGAGGGTCAGAATTTTGCCCAAAGCCGCCGACCACACAAAAAAGATCGCCCTCGGAGGAGCTTGTGTTCGCCACACACTCTTCCAAGGGAATCTCCTCCTTCAGTACAAGCCAAAGAAGCAAAGAGAAGTTGACATTGAAACGGCCTCTTTTGGAGGAGGTCCACCACAATCTATCTGCACACCCTTGTCTCACTCTGGCAGAGTGCAACACCTGAAAAAAGGAGGCAAATACATCCACCTCCCAATCATGAGCCTCTCCAGAAAAACTAGCATTCCACTAATTGGATCCACCCAACACCTCCAAATTAGTCGCAGTTGAGGCATCCTTCGCACAAGCAATACTGAATAAACCTAGGAAAGCTATCTTGAGAGCCGTATCTCCACACCACCAATCATGCCAAAAACTAACCCTAGTCCAACCCCCACCTCAAATCGCGTAAAGCCTTTTAAAGTGTCCCAACCTTTCCTAATATTCTTCCATAACCCCTCCCCAAAAGCTCCTCTAGGCTCAAAAGAGCACCACCCTCCCCTTAAACTTCCATACTCTACATCTACCACAACTCTCCACCAAGCATCTCTCTCCGAACCATAATGCCACAACCATTTCCCCAGTAGAGCGAGATTGAACACCCTTAAGTTTCAAATACCCAACCTGCCCTCCTTAGTCGGAGTGCAAACCTTCGACCACTTCACCAAGTGGTACTTGAACTCTTCACCAAACAGACCCCTTAAGAAATTACGCTGTATCTTCTCAATACGCTTGGCAACACCAACTTACAAGAGAGAAACCCCGCCTTCTCAGATTATCAACCATGCGGATTCTACCCTTTGTTGTTGTCCTTAAGAAGAAAACAATGCAAGGAGGGGCCTTGATCTTCCAAATACTTTTTCAACGGAACGAACAATGCCCTCCAGTTTATAGCATTTTTAGTAGCTCCTCACTTTGAAAATGTGTCTACTAGTTGGAGTCCACAACATACTATCCACTTCTCATGGATGGGTTTTTGCAAAGTATAACAAATTGAGAAAGGATTCAAGGAATTCAAGCTCCCAATCCTAGACTGCCCTAATGAAACTCATATTCCAGTAAATAGAGGAGGCATCCAAGTAGTCTGACACCAAGGCCTCTTTGTTACGGGATATTGAATAAAGTTTTCGGAATGCGTACTTCAGAGCCACTTCTTTGACCACACATCATGACAAGCGAATGTGGGATCCGTCCCCAACCTTGAAGGAGACAAGGTTGGAGAAAGACCCTCCAGCCATTTAAAATATTCCTACAAAGACACCCTGTAGCTTCCTATGAACAACAACCCCCTCTCTAGACCCATACTTCTCAACAATCAGCTGTCTACATAAAGAATTCTCCTCTTGCGCAAACCTCCATAGCCATTTACCAAGAAAAGTTTTATTGACCAACATGAGATTTTTTACTCTCAACCCTCCTTAGTCTCTTTGAAGATGCTTCAATCACCTAGCAATGCCTGCTAGTAATGGGAAGAGGGATAAGAAATACGTAGGTGGACTAGATAAGGTGCTCATCATACGAGCAAGGCACCCTTCCTTAGACAAGTAGATATTCTTCCAACTAGCCAAACTTTTTCCATTTTCTCCAATACCCCATCCCAAATGGTTTTTGATTTTAAAACAAAAAATTTAAAATTTTTTTTTAAAAAAAAAGCACCTAGAGGGAGATCCAAATATTTTAGGGGAAGAAACGAGATGCTACAACTGAGAATATTGGCCAATTCTTCTTTATGCAGTACCTTCCATACTGTTACTAACTCAGATTTCCGGAGGTTGACCTTCAAGCCCGAAATAGCCTAGAAGAAAGGAGAATGTGACCCAAATTGTGGATTTGATTGCGATCCGCATCACAAATAATAAGTTTATCATCTGCAAACAGGTGGGATATTTCCAAGTGCAACGTTATGGATGTCTACCCAATAACCTAAAAAATAATGCCCAACCATCACTCTGGAGAACATACTACTGAGAACGTCCATGACAATCACAAAAAGAAGGGGCGAGAGAGGATCCTCTTGGCGAAGGCCCCAAGAACTACCAAAGAAACCATGCAGGCTACCATTAAAACCAAAACCACAATGCCTCATAAGGTAGGAAAGGAACTCCCAATTAACTTGGTCATAAGCCTTTTCCAGGTCTAGCTTGAAAATAATGCATGGATTTCCTCATCTCAACCTACTATCCAAGAACTCATTAGCCATAAGAATTGAGTCTAGAATTTGTCTCCCCACTATAAAAGGATTCTGACTGTTCAAAATGACCGCTCCTAACACATGTTTCAATATAGAAGCAAGTACTTTCGCCATGATTTTATAAACACTCCCCACCATGCTGATCACTTTGAAATCCCTAACTTCTAGTTGTCCGGTCTTCTCAGGAATGAGAGCAACAAAGGTGGCATTGAGACTCTTCTCGAAAATCTCATGCTCATGGAAGTTATAAAATTCTAGCATGAGATCATCCTTCACTATAGCCCAACAAGATCGGAAAAAAGCAAATAGAGAAGCCATTAGAGCCTGGCGCTTTGTCACCATCCATACTAAGCATTGCCTGAAGAACTTCATGCTCTTGAAACGGTCTCTCCAACCAATTTGCTTTTGTGGAATCTAAACAGGTGAACTTCAAGCCATCTAATTTGGGTGCCAAGGAACAACGGTGCAGCAAAATACGGACCTCGGGCCAGGGGGGCTAAGACCTGCTCCATGCCCTAAGTACCCCAAAATCGGTGGTCCCAACTAGTCACTTGATGGCCAACACTTAGAAGCAACCCCAATTGGAAATAAAGACTAGATGCCCAACGCCCAACTAGTTGGACTAGCCGGCCATGGGAATGAGGGGCTACTGGAGTACCTAGATACCGAAGGGTCCGTTAGCCCAAAAAGAGGCCCTTTGGGCCCAAGTAAGCCTATGATTTTGGTCCACCACAAGTCTAACTTGAGGCATAAACTCACTAAGAGCATGTTTGGGATTGTATTTGAGAAATAGAGCTTTTAAGTCAAAAAAACACTTTTTGGCAAAAGCTTCATTTTTAAGTTTTTGCCAAAAGTGCGTTTTTGTCATTTTTAAAGTAAAAAAGTCAAATAAGTACTTTTGAAATTTTTTACCAAACACGCCAACTTCTGTTTAGCACAACTTTTTAGATACTAAAAATACTTTTTAAACTCTTTAACGTAATCCCAAACAGGCCCTAAGTGTAGGCACAATGGATCCCTTTCACCCCACACATGCGCTCAAACGGTTGTGGCTGAACAAGGAAAAATGCATGACTTTTATTACCTTACGTATCTAACATCAAGTCACTAAGGAAAGAGTCGATGGGGGAGCTCACTCAAGGAAAGCAATTCAAGAGGATCAACCGCCTACCATTCTAGTTGCTCACCTCCGGCACTCACCATACTAAATCCATTTACCAATTGAGGATGGGAACTACTCTATGAAAAGTAGAAATATCAATGTCACATGCATACACATTCTTCCTCTCTCGCTCTTTTCATTCAGTTTTCTTTAAGACACCTTATTGACTTAGGCATCGGAGGCTTTCCACTGGCCCCTTCCGGTTGGCATCGCCCCGATAGTCTTCCTCGCCAATCCGACAGTTCAGAAAATTTACTGTATCAACATACAGCAACAAACTCGAAGTAGAAGATTCATCCACCTTTTGTATGCAGAGAGGCTATGACATTATTGAATAAGACTTGGCCAGTGACGGATTGTTTTATATTAAATATGAATTAAATGATTAAATTTATTACTTAAATAATACTAATAATAATTAATTTTATTATATTAAATAATTAAATTCAATATTTTCTATTCATTTCAGCTTCGTTTAAGTTTGAGATAACACAAGTGTTGATTTAAATGATGATTTAGGGTAGTCTGTTATCAGAGAGAGAAAGAATAAAAACAAAGAAAAAGGCACAAATACTCCAGACAGAAAAAATGGAAGGAAAGTGAAGAATATACCGCCGACACTGTTGTGGTTGGAGCAGCCGGCGACGGCGCGAGCAAGAACAGGAACAGGGTCGGGGGGGAGAGAGTGAGAGAAGGGAATGAGGGGCATGCATATGCACACAGTCGAGGTGGTGCCACCGTCCACTCCCAACACTACCTCTGTCGCGGTCTGATTGGCCGGCATTTCGTGCTCGAAATCCCAGATTTCCCCATTCCTCTGTCTCTTCATCACTCGCTCTCTCACTCTCGCTCGCACCCGGTGGCCAATCAGACGCTCTCCTCTTTGGTTTGGCTTGGCTCCCCCCAAAGAGAGAAGAAAAAATTGAGCCAGGACAAAAGGGACAAGCAGGGAGGAGACAACAGCTGCGAGTCACAATTTTGCTTTACATATTAAAGAAAGACCTGCGAGAGAGAGTGAGAGAGAGAGAGAGAGAGAGAGGTGTTTGGTTGGGATTCGGACGGCAAATGGGTCAAACGCAAGACGATGAAGACTGGACGGACTGGACCCTTTGGAATGCAATTTTTATATTCACCCCATTTTTCTTCATATAAAATATTAAAATGCTGGTCGTGTCTGTCGTGGGACTCCTTTGTAAACAACCTGGTCTTGCCATCTTTGTTGTATATTGGTAACTCTAAGTTGTCGTCTTTACGCTAACTTTGATGCGCATCCCATTATATATATATATAAGAGTGATGATGCAGCCTAATTCGGACCACCAATGCCTGCAAAAGAGTGTACGTAAGCATACCGTCTCGGGCAGATGTCATTAGGGTGTAATAACTCATAAAATCTTCAAAGGATTAATTAATTTATAACTTTCTTAGCCAAATTTGATAGATTTGAATTGTTTTCTCGTTGGAATTCTAATGGCTGAGTTTTGGGGTTTCTAGAACGCATTAAAAGGACAACTTTTCCTTTTCCCATTTACTCTATTGGGCAATTAACTTTTCGTTCTCTTCGGCTTCCAACTTCAATACATCTTTTCTTCTTTTTCTCTTCAAACTGGATACCCTTTGCTTTCCACCGAACTCCTTCCCTTTTTCTTTGTAAATTCTATTGCGTCTATGTGTTAAAACATAGAGAACAAAACCATTTTTTTTGCTTCCATATCCAAATACACCACAAAATGGCCTCCCTTATCTTTCTCTATACCATTAAAATATTATCTCTTTACAATACAAGTTTTCTATCTACCTTAACTTTTTTTACAAAATTTCAACACAATCTCTAATGAAAGAAAAAAGCAGGGAGGAGAAAAAAATATTTTGTGTTAAAATAATAAATAGGGCAGCTATAGTAAAGCTAAAGTGTTTTTCAATACATTTGGTAGCACTGCAACATTCCCAATGTTTAGAAAAGCAACAAAAAAAAATATTGCAAGTGACTTTTTATGAATTTTTTTTTAGATTTTCCTTATATTTAGGGAAGTTGCTGCTAGTACTCTTACCGGGTAATCCCTAAATCTTGAGCCTCTTGTCAAGGTTGGTTCCCCTTTGCTAGTAGTGTTTCCTGGCCTTTCCTCGCTCATTGAGCTCACCCTTCCTACTCTTCAATTTTTATCTTGCCTACTCTTGAAACGGTGAATAGACTAACAATGTCGACTTGGAGTCCTTAGGATCGAAGGAAGAGCATGTTGACGCGACTCTTGTGAGAGCTAACCACATAACCTAAAATAGCATCGCGTATCATTAATATAGACTGAAAGCTTTCAAACAATCATGTCTATGACTATAATGTTAACAGGTAACTTTTATCTACTTAAACCTCACAATAAAAGCCATTTGCTTGGCATTTTCACCACAGTGAATTTCTCACTTTATAGCTTGACAACTTGATATACAGCAAAATACCGAAGTGTTTCACAAGAGAAAGAAGTAACTGCGTAAGTTCACGATTTAGTAAGTAAATTTATTAGAGAACTGGTTATATAATGAGCCTTAAGTAACAATTTGTAACCTTCAATTATCAAGCATGGGTTTTCGCAAAGAATAGTAACTGTTGTCCACGTTATTACGCCATCTAAAAAGTGTGGTTTATTTTGAAAAGGAATGACATAATTTCGGTAACAAGTCATTTGTGTTTTAAATGCAAAGAAATCATACATTATACATATATAATTATTATTATTACTCAAAGTTTTCTCCGCATGGTCTATCCAAACACTTAACCCTTTCTTAGTAGGGTTGACGTTGTCCTGAGGAACATGTAGTATAATAATAGTGCCTCACATATTGTTGCATACTAGCTGTCTGACCGACGTCGATCACAGGTGGCCCACACTACTAACAAAGCCATAATGATGACCCATCTTTTTGTGGTACAACTATAACAAATAACCAATAAATCCAAGGCCACACAATAAAATTAGCACTTTATAACCATAGGGTCAAGGGTCGAGCTCATATAATTGTAGTCCACACTGAGAGTCAATATGTTTAGCCTTGTTACCACCTCTCAGCAGAATCAAATCATATTGACCGGACCAAATTATGCGCAATGGAAGCGTGATTTGGTTAAGATGCTGATGGCTGAAATACATTTTTTTTATTTTTTATTTATGTTGTCCCAGCCTTGCTCAAGAGAACAAACGACATGATCACTTGCAAAATGAAAAATGCTACATCTTGACATCTCTGTAGATGTACACCAGCATGACATACAAAACTTTTCAATCGCCTCAGACATGTTGGCTAGTCTGAAGAAGTTTGGTGAACAAGGTTGTGCTGCTAGATAGAACACGACACAGAGCCTAGTTGATACAAAAAGTAGAGCTTGTCCCTTTCGTGATCATATTAAAAACACCGATTTCAAAATACGCCCCGGCGAGCAAGTAATTTGGATTATGGTTCTAGGTTAAGCATAACTCAATAAGTAATGATAAAGAGCAGGATTTCCTGGTCAATCACTGACTGGTTAAGTGATTTTGATGAGGAAAAAATAAAAAATTTATTATCAATAATACCATTAGATATTACGACAAGAGAGAGAGAGACAATAAAATAGTATAGCACAATTTAAGTAGCTAATCACTGCAAGTATTTTTAAATTAAATCATCTCAAACTTATAAATTTCAACATGATACAGATTTCTCTCTCCACCCACTTTCAAGTTGAGAAGCACACCCATACTTTATAGTTAAACATGGAGCTAGGATTCAAGATGCTACTCAAAACCAAACCCATATACAACCCATGGAAAGAGGATCAAACATGAGTTAGGTTAAACATGGTTTTAACCTGCTTAAAACCAAACTCATACATCTGTTTTCTCCCCCATTTTCATATCAGTTGAGTTATATGCAGCATCAGCCGAAGACGTGTCAATATCATTCAGACCCAATTCCTCGTTCTGCTCCCACGACCTCTCGTATTCTTCGACTGGAGACAACCAATTAAGTATTATATGATAGAACAATCAAATCTGTATATTGCAGCAGAGCATTGCATAAACAGTCCAATGCATAACTAGAAGCAGTAGGCACTACAGAAGCAAAAGAAGGCTCCTAATTCCCAACCCTACCCCACTGTCACACGTCTAAAATATGGCAGTGTAAACTTAATCTACTTGGTCTCTGTATTATAATAGAATATACTGAAAAATACAAAAGAAAAAAAGCAGAATCTTCTCTAGATGTGGAAAGCCATCTCATTTACATATCTCTATGGTTTGATCATGAACAGACTGAACTGAACTGAACAACTAAAGATATCTCCATTCAACAAAAGCATTATCAATCCAGGTGAACCCTCAAATGGGTAAGTTTCTTTTACCATAGGTACTATTATTAATTATGTTTCAACAGCATGGTCTGAGATTTGTGGGAACCAAAACTTACATGTCATCTGATCGTCATCTTTGATATCCTCAGTCACTGGTGCGACAAAAGAATTTGCTAAAGCATCATCTAGTATTAAGGTCCAAGGCTCTTCCAAGCTCAGAAGCTGCAAAATAGTAAAGCGTTGCAGTAGTGAGACAGGGTAAAAAACGGAGTTGCCAAGCCATGAAGGATTATGTTCCAGAAGAACATATCACCATGCAATTCCTTTTTAGTATCAACAACTATTGCAACAAAGTACATCTAGCAAAATTCTTTAAAGCATCATGACCATCAGAGCCAATGTTCAAATAACATACATCATTGAACTTATTTTTGCAAACAGAAGATGTTCAGTCAGTATGTTCGTTGTTGGAGGTGATTTTGACATTTCAACACCAAGTCAGACTACATCTTTGAAAATTTCAAGCTTGCCCAAGGTACACTTTAGTAAGCTATTTTGAATCTGGGATCGTTTTGAAAAGAGAAGGAAAAAAGAATTTGGTTTGCCATGTGAATACAATTTTTTTTTTCTTTGGGGGAGCTCATGAATTCACAACTTCACCCCCCACGCTCGTGGAGGAAACTGTGCTCTTGGAGTAGGAGCTCATTAGCTACTGATTTTGCATACTAAAGATTCATATCATGTACTCAACATACAAACCTAAGATCAATATCTTCTTTTAAATATTAATTTTTAATATTTCCAAAGAGGCTCCAAGAATGCTTCCTTAAAAATACTAAGATTTTCAGCAACCAATAGTTCTGCAGAAAATTAAAAGTGTAGGGAACAATAAAGAGATGGTGCCAACTCTTACTTAAGGCTGTGCATGTGTTTCGATGCAAAATGGTTTCCAGTGAAAATAGTTTTGGAGAAAACAACTGGTTTTCCATTGTTTTGCGAAGACCTGAAAATAATATCGAAAATGTTTTTTGTTGTTTAGTTGGTATAATGAGGCTTGGGAGTTACGACAGAGTGGGGATCATGGCCAACAGTTAGAGGATGGCACCAGAAGGAAGGGCACTGGGTTCCTTTGTAAGGATGGGGTTAGACAAGCTCCAAAAAATGACTTACACGTCAAGAGGCATAAGTCATTTCCCCCCTACAGTGACAAATTTGCTGTTGGCCCCAAAATCATTTTCTATAACCAGTATTTCCACCCACACAGAACACCGAAAAATGGAAAAAATATTTTTCTGCAAACATTCTATGTCAAAACAAACGCAGCCTAAAAAGATAAAATGTAAGGAGACTTGTCCAACTTTGCCCATTTCTTTTTTTTTTTTTTGATAAGTAATGATTCATTAAAGAGCGTAGAAGGGCGCAACCTAAGTACACAGGAAGTATACAAGAGAGCGACTAAGTAGGAGAGAAAGAAGAAGAGAACATAATAAGAAAATCAGAAAAATTGATCACTATGGGAGCAAGCCAGCCTGTAGTCCAAGTGAAAAGCGTATACAAGAAGAAGTGAACAAGATCCTCTAAATTCCTCGACATATCCTCAAAACATCTAGCATTCCTTTCCTTCCAAAGGCACCAAAGAAGACATAGAGGAACCATCTTCCACACCACAGCGCTACGGGAATTTCCGCCCGACCACCAGCTAGCAAACATCTCCTTAACGCTTCTAGGCATAACCCAACTCAAGTTGAAACGAGAGAAGATAACAGCCCACAAAGTGCGCGCAACCCCACAATGAAGAAAAAGATGATCCACCGACTCCCCTTCTGATTCACACATACAACAACGATTGATGACAACAATACCTCTCTTCCGGACATTATCCAAAGTGAGAGCTTTCCCAAGGGCAGCCGACCAAGCAAAAAACGCCACTCTAGCAGGAGCCTTGGTGTGCCAAATACTTTTCCAAGGAAAGAGGTTGGGCTCTTTATGGACAAGCTTCCTATAAAAAGAGCGAACCTCAAACTTCCCTTTTCTAGAGGGAATCCACCACATCTGATCCTCCCCTTCCTCACACATCGGAAGCGAATACAAGAGCGAGAAAAGGGAGGCTAAGACCCTCTCCTCCCAATCATGAATACTACGAGTAAAGGTAACATTCCAAAGAACCATACCATTAGAACTCTCCCTGACATCCGCAATGGAAGCATCCTTGTTCCTAGCAATATTGAAGAGACCGGGAAAAGCATCCTTGAGAGGCATCTCACCACACCAAACATCCTCCCAAAATTTGACTTTCGACCCCGACCCAGGAACAAATCTAGTGTGGTGTGATAGTGGAACGACCTCCAACCCCTACAAATGTATCTCCACAACCCCACCCCATGCGTTCCACGAGGAACTTTAGAACGCCAACCGCCCCAAAACACCCCATACTTAGCCACCATGATTCTTCTCCACCAAGCTCCTTGCTCGTTTGCAAATCTCCACAACCATTTTCCCAAAAGAACTTGATTGAAAAGCCGCAAGCTCCGGATCCCTAGACCACCCTCAGAAATCGGAGAGCATACCATATGCCAACTGGCCAAGTGGAGCTTAGGCTCATCATTGAGCCCACCCCATAAAAAGTCCCGTTGAATCTTCTCAATGCGATCCACCACAAAAGCAGGGATAGGAAAAAGAGACATGAGATAGGTAGGAAGATTGGATAAGGTACTCTTGATGAGAGTAAGCCTGGCCCCCTTTGACAAGTACAATCGTTTCCAAGGAGCCAACCTTTTAGCAATCTTCTCCAACATGTCTTCCCATATAGCCAAAAGCTTGAACGAAGCCCCTAAAGGAAGACCCAGATACTTCAAAGGCAAAGAACTGGTGCCACATCCCAGAATACCAGCCAACTCTCCTACCTCAACCGCATCTCCAACCGGGTTTTTATTCATTTCTATTCACACTTTCCCACTATTCTATTCTGTTAACCACAACTCCTATGCTTAGAATTTTCATTTAATCACACCCTTCCATTCGTACACGTTTAGAAAATTGCTAAGGTAATTGTGTTTCATGATAGTCATGTGGTTAACTAATCAATGAGCAAATGACGTGTTTTGAGGGGAGAAAAAAAAAGAGTGCATATTCGTATCATTATCTCATCTATCAAAGCTAATTCTTATAAAGAAAGCGGCAAATATCAAATAACCATTTTGTGCCTTGGCCGATTTTTATTTTAAAACCTTAGTTGTTAATTTTTCTATTTCACTAACTTAGGCTATCCCACTTTTGCAATGTGCGACCTTCATCCAATTTTCAGTCAAATTGATAACAAAAATGCTGGGAAATTACAATTATACCACATTAGATGAAAAACTAAAGAAAAAGCAAAAAATAAAAAATATATAAAACAATTCTAGCTGTGGCTGGGTAGGCATGATCCTACCACAGTGGCTATGGTGGTCAACCTCCATGGCCACCATGGAGGTGGCCATACAGGTACTTCTATGGTAGAGCTCCATGGCCATGGCCATGGAGGCTGACCACCATGGCAGTGGAGGGCCATGGAGGCCCAATCTCCATGGTGGCCACCATGGCCATCTCCACGGCTGCGGAAAACCATGGTGGAGGTCCAACCTTTTTTGTCTTCCCTTTTTCTTTCTAATTTTTAATTTTCATTTCATAGTAGGGGATACAATTGTAATTTCACATGCCCTCTGTTATCAATTTGGCAGAAAATGGGATGAAAGCCATGCATTGCAAAAATTGAATAACTCAAGACAGTGAAAAAGAAAAAAAGGTTTCTAAATCAATCAAAGCACAAGATGGTTATATGATATTCCCTAAAAAAGAGATTATAATTTCTATCAATTATTCTATATATAAAAAACAATGGTGTAAAATATTATTCCAGGTTGTGGGTTCCACCAATGAGCTTTAGCTCAAATGGTATTTCCTCCCTTTGTAGCAAGGTGGAGGGTGAGGTCATGTCAAAAAGTAGTTTACCACTCAAAAAGTATTAATCCAGGTCATGTGTGCGACATACTAGTTTCTTAGTTAAATGGCTGCCATGTAATGGAAGGGGTGCCATTAAACCAATCATTTAAACCATTAAAAATTAGGGGAGTGGGATTAGAAAAGACTCGAAGTTACAGGGGGATTGGCACAGTTTATCCTAATTATAAACAGTTTGCTGCCCACAATCCTGAAAGGACTAGATAAAAACAGGAAGGGCTTCAGACAATAGCCATTGCACTTTACTACCAGGTTGGAATCATTAGTTATTGCATCACATTGACTCGTGTACATGGTCATTTATGAAGCTCAACCTACATTACCACTTTCTAAATCAAATTTGTCCAAATTCATGCTCTGGTACCTTGTTTAGCCTCGCTTTGAACTCTTGCCACTTGGCCCTTTTAGAATCATCAAGACTATCTCCAAGCGTAAATCCATGCACTCTCTCAAGACCTGCACATGTAAGTTACATAATTTAAAAACAAAGCATCAACCAAAGGATGTAGGCCCCGTTTGGCAACCCCTTTTTTCCCCTCAACACTATTGATGCACCATTTCCAAAAAAAAAAATCAACATCAAAACATTCTCACTTTTTTTCACTTTTTATATCACATCATTCACTTTTTATTACTATTCAAATAAAAAAATCACTACAAAACAAAACTTTCACTTTTCAATACAAAAAATTGAAAGCTTTATACTACATCAAGCATTTTCAACTACACTAATAAAGGCAAAAAAGCTTTGCCAAACAAGGTCATATACCTGCATATAATGCAACAAAGGAAAAGGGGGGCCAACAAACCGAAAAAAAAAAAAAGGCTGAGTGCCAAACTTGTTGGACAAAATAAATCAAACGCATTGCATAATATTGATCTAAATATTCAAAGACATTTCACAACATTTTGCAGCCAAGATTCCATACCTCAATGTTTTTTTTATTATAGTGCTAGGACATTTCAAACAATTTCAGTGAAACATTGCTTCAATGATAGAAATATATCATAAATTTTTGCTTCAGAACCTTACATATACCAGAATATTGTAAATAGTTATCAGCAGTCACCTTAATCAGGTTTTTTATGAGCTGCCTGTTTCTGCCTTTCTTTCTTTTTTTGATTGAAGGTAGAACTTGTGCATCTATCGGTAGGTTGTAAGGTGTAGGTGGGGGTTTTGCTTGGGGTCTATTTTGGCCTATTGTGGGGGTTTTCTTTTTTCTTTTCTTTTTTTCTTACTGGGTATTTAGGGCCACCTCACGCTTTTAATAAAATTAGGCATTACTTATAAAAATAAAAATAAAAATAAAATAAAATAAAATGAACTTGTGTGTCTATCTTGTACAAAATCTTATGATATCCCCGTAGGCAGCAACTACACTTTGTCTAATAACTGTGACCCTCCAGCGTTGTCCAAAATTGACAAGTTCCTTCTCTTTCTTGAATGGGAAGCCCACTTTCCTGATGTTTCTCAAAGAAGGCTCCCTAGAGATTTTTCAGATCACTTTCCTTTATTGCTTAACCACAATGTTGTCAGTAGGAGCAAAGGGTATTTTTAAGTTGAGAATATGTGGCTAAAATTTGACGGTTTTGCACAAAGGTGAAACAACAGTGGTTGTCTTATAGATTTCAAGGATCCAATAGTTTTGTCTACCCCCAAGGGGTTGGCCTAGTGGTTGAGGCTTGTGGTCTTAGGGAGTATCACCCCTTAGATCCCAAGTTCAAGACTTGCTAAGTGCAAACTTTTCCTTGAGGCCACACCCTCGGTGTAAAAAGCTAGCGAGTTACCCTAATTCGTGTAAAGAAACTTTCGAGAGTGCGGTGCACGGGTTCAAGGTCTACTCTGCAGGGGTTGGTCCGAAGGGCCTTGCCTTGTTGAGGTTCCTCATCATAAAAAAAAAAAAAAAAGTTTTGTTTACCAAAATCACAAAGGTGGGCACAACTTTGAATGAGGCTTTGGTTGCCTTTTCAAATAGCTAGATGCTTGACTTTTTGAAAATGGGCTCTTATTTAGTACATCCCAGGAAGAAATGGAGGATCCTCCTTTTGGGATGGAGTATGTAATTTTTCCATCTATTGAAGTCTTCAAAATGAATTCTACGATGCAAATATATAAGGCACAAAAAGCATTTGAGGCATCAATTTTCACAAGCCTCTTGAGTTAAGAGGTGTGCACCATAGAGGACTGTTCAGCACTTCAGCACTTCAAGGCATTCTCAGAATACCTTGCATCGAAGCACACCTTAGGTGTGCCTGAAGAATACTTCTGAAGATTATGATCTAAAGAACACAAAAGTGTAATACCACCATCAATTCGTAACCCAAAACAAAATTCTCAACCATAACAAATTTGGGCTGAATCAATTCAGGGTAACAATATCTCAATCAACTGAAATAGTCCGCATATGCATAGAAAATATGGAATGAAAAAGAAAAGAAGAGTAGACATGTTACTCACTTTCACTAATTTTTGTAATCAAACCTTCAACAGTTGTAACAACTCCTCCCAAAGTGCCACTAGCCAACTCCAAGCCAAGCTCTGGGACCTCCACACTTGCAGTATCCGACTGATACAACCCAATGACTTTTTATCAGACAATATTTTGTAGCCTTCTACAAACAGGTCTAAAAGGAGAAGAACAGAATTCTGTTTCCCAATTTCAGTTCAAAAAGATTTACAATTAAATAGCAAGAATAAGACAAAAAGAAACAGAAAAATGTGAGTTTAGACTTTACTTCAAGGAGATATAGTATATGATAACCACAGTTATACATACAATGCTGGTGTACCTACGTACTTACTTGAGTTTCTTTTCTCTAACTTTAAAATTTTATTTTATTTTTTTTTTTTTTTTGATAAGTAAAAGTATTATATAACAAGAGCGCAGAGGGGCAGATGCGAGCAAAAAAATATATATGCTGTTAGGAGGGAGCATGGCTAGGATAGATCCAGTTCAGGGCAAGGATAATACTGTTTTGAACCAATCTTTCCCTAGCCAAGAAGATTTCAACGAGAAGGTTAGACCGAGAATTGCTGAAATTTCTTCTCTGGTCGGGCATGAAGAACAGGTCTGTTGTCCTACAGATGAACCACTTCTGCATTCGGAATTGGTTCTCTATGCTATGCAGGGGAAGAGCCTATCTTACCCCCTTGCGACCATTGAAGAGCCAATGTTTCCCGCATACGATTCTTTAGATTGGGTGCTGCAAAAAATTAGGGACTTTCGTCACTTTGTGGGGGTCCTGTGAGGGGTTTGAGGAAGAGCTGATGGCTTTGCTCACTGCCATCTCAAAGTGGACCATAAACAAAAGGCTCTAATTAGTTCTTCTTTTTCTCTTTCTAAATCAGTGAGTAGAGGGGACCATGAATTGAAGAGGTTATCTTGTTCTATGAATTACAACATTAAGGGAGGCATTTCTAACAGACGTAGAGGTAAATTAAGAAACAAAAAATATTTAGGAATGTGAGACGGTTGAATGAGAGGGATAAACGGCTGAGGTAAAAGGAATTTACTCCGAGATTGGAAGGCTTGTTTGTCTTCAAGAAACTAAATTGGAGTTTTTGTCTAGGGCTGATGTGTGTAGTTTATAGGCTGTCTACATGTGGACTAGTGTTACTTGGGTTCAAGAGGGGCTTCTCATAGGATTTTGTTAATGTGTGATGGTAGGGTGGTGGAAAAAGTTGCGGTGGTATTTACCATAACTTGTTCCTTCAGAAATGTTTCTGATAACTTTGCTTGGGCTTTCGCGGGTGTTTATGGCCCTAATATCGATCATGAGAGAATGTTGCTTTGGGATGAACTGGCTGGGTTGCTTAGTTGGTAGAATTTACCGTGGTGTATTGAGGGTGATTTCAATAGCATCCGCTTTCCAAGTGAGAGATCATGCAATTCCCATTCTTCCCCTCCCATATTGGAGCTTTCTGAATTTATTTTTGAATAGGGTCTTATGGATATCCTTCTTGTAGGAAAAAACTTCGCATGGTCTAATAACCGAGATCCTTTGTTGTGGTCCAAAATAGACAAGTTCCCTCTCTCCCCTGACTGAGAAACCTAGTTTTCAAATGTTTCTCAGACGAGGCTCCCTAGGTTCTTATCAGATCACTTCACAATGCTGGACTGTGGTGATGTTAATCAGAGAAATTTATAAAAATCGAAGGCAGCCCTAAGCATACAGGTTTTATTTCTTTTGTTCTTTTTGCAGATGGTACTTAAAGTTTGAGAATATGTGCTTAAAGTCAGGGTTTTGTGGAAAATGTTAAACAGTGAAGGTTGTCTTCTAGCTTTCAAGGATCTCGAAGTTCTATCCTGGTGCGTAAACTGAAGTTTTGAAAGTGGATTTGAAAAAATGGAATGAGGTATTTGGCAATGTTGAGAAGCAGAAAAAGCTCTTTTTAGATGTGCTCTCTAAGGCCTGATGTTATGGAAAAGGAAAGACCTTTATCTGACGATGATAAGTTGAGAAAGGCTGAGATTATTAGGGAGTTGAATAGGATTACTCTATTGGAAAAAGTAAATTGGAGACAGAAATCGAGGGCACTTTTTCTGAGGGAGAATGCATCATTTTTTTTCACCGTATGGCTAACTTTAATAGAAGAAATAACTCCATTGAATCTTTAGAGGTTAATGGTTTGTCGTTTCTACAATTTTTTCACACTACAGGATTTGAACTCTCAACATGACCAATGGGAATATTAACATTCCCTGCTCAAACTGATCCAAATTTTAGCAGACCCCAGATTTGTCATCTTCTTGTGTCTAAAACTCCTTACATCCCACAACTCACTTTGATATCCCCCTCCATGGCAAGTCTTTCTGTTTCCTTTCAACAAATTCCTTTCCTTTATATTATATACTCTTCACTAATCACTTTAAACATAGGATACTATGGTGAGGTACAAAAGATAACCACCGAACACCCAGTAAAATAAGTCAGTGTGGCTACACTGATGCCACATAAAAATCTAACTGGTATGAAAGCACATTCTATGCATTGCACATAAACCAGCAAAATTCAGATAACAATCATGATGAACCTTTATTAGATCACGGCTTAGATCACTGATGTTTTTCACAGTAAGAGCAATTCTCTTCCCTTTTTCAGGAATTCGCCCACCAGGCTTCAACTGCATAAAAGAGTATGATTATCACCAAAAGAAGGAAATTAGAAGAAAAAAAGAAAAAAAAGTGTAGCAAATTACTACAAACCTCAGAATTGCGGTAACCACAAGCATCACAAGTGGATGCCATGACGATTACTTCTTGGAAGTAGGGAATCTCTGTTTTGGTTAAGATCAACAAAATTCATTCTAAGGGATACACAGAGTTCAAAGCCATGGAAAAAATTCAGATTGGTTAAATTGTAAAATTGAAGTGATACTGAACGCTGAACTGAATTACACGTGATTTGTTAAAGCATCCAAGCCAATAGCTTAAAGCTATCAGGTGGAGGGGCCCAACTATAGAAACCAACAACTAAGCCAAACCTAACCAATATGGGATAAATTACCCTCTCTCATCTCCAGGCCCAACAAAAGCCAAAACCAACACAAACAAGCCCAATGACCCAAATGAAACCTCAACAAAGGCAAACATGCTTGATACATGAGGTCCACAAACAAACAAACAGGGATCAATGTTAAAACCTCCAACCTAAAAGCTTAAGCTATTGCATGGAGAACCCCAACTACTTTATAAACCCACAACCAAGCTCAAATCTACCCATTGTTGGATCATTTTTAGCATAAGTCCCAAATTTAAGATCAGACTTGGATTTGACAACACTGACAACTCCTAATGGCTATGTTCAGACTAAAACAAAAACATGATGTAATAGCTAACTTTTCTTTTTTTTTGATAAGTAATCATGATATAAAAAAGCGCAGAGGGGCGCAACCCATATACACGGGAAGTGTAAAACAGAGAGCGCCTAGGAGGGGGAGAAATGAAAAAGAAAATCAGAGAAGCTAATCACTAAAGGAGCTAGCCAAGCGGCCGTCCAAGAGTAAAGCGTAAATAAGAAGAAATGAGTCAAATCCTCTATGGTCCTAGTGGAATTATCAAAACATCTAGCATTTCTTTCACTCCAAATACACCACATAAGACACAGAGGGATCATCTTCCACACAACCGCACTTCGAGTACGTCCTCCCGACCACCAGCTAGCAAACAAATCCCTCACCCTGCACGGCATGACCCAATGCAACCCAAATCGCTGAAAAATCATGTGCCAAAGAGCACTCGCAAGCTTACAGTGGAGAAGAAGGTGATCGACTGACTCTCCGGTCTTCTTGCACATACAACACCACTCCATAACCACTATGTTCCTCTTACGCAGCATATCATGAGTCAAAGTTTTGCCCAAGGCCGCAGTCCATCCGAAAAAAGCCACCCGCTGAGGCGCCTTAGTACGCCAGATGCTCTTCCAAGGAAACTCCTCGTGAGAAGAAGAAGACAAGGCCTTATAGAACGACTTAACCTCGAACTTGCCTTTCTTGGAAGAAGACCAACAAATACGATCTGCATTGCCTAAGGAAACCTTGCAAGAATACAACCGATCAAAAAAAGGAGAAATCAAGTCCATCTCCCAATCTTGAACCGATCGCACGAAAATGACATTCCACTCAACCACCCCATTCCTCCCAATAAAATTATCCTTCACCCAAGCTTCCTTGTGTCTAGCGATACTGTATAAGGATGGAAAAGCTTGCTTCAAGGAGTTGTCCCCACACCAAATATCATGCCAAAATCGAACTTTCGAACCCTCCCCCACCTCAAATCGAATACCTTTGGCAAAGAAATTCCACCCTTTACGAATATGCTTCCATAGACCCACACCATGAGGGCCCGAAGCCTCCTTCGTGCACCACCCACCTTCTTGATCTCCATACTTAGCTTTGATCAAATTACACCAAAGAGCCCCGTTTTCATTTGCGTATCTCCAAAGCCATTTCCCCAATAGAGCTTGATTAAACTGGTGCAACTTCCGAATGCCAAGACCACCATAACGAAGAGGGCTGCACACTTGGTTCCAACTTACAAGATGCAACTTGGGCTCATCTCCCATTCCTCCCCACAAAAAATCTCTTTGGACTTTCTCGATCCTTTTAGCTACACTTACAGGAATCGGAAACAGAGACAAAAAGTAAGTCGGAAGATTAGCCAAAGTGCTCTTGATGAGGGTTAAGCGACCTCCCTTAGAAAGATACATTCTCTTCCAACCTGCCATCTGACTCTCCATCTTTTCAATCACTTCATTCCACATGGCCGTATCCTTGAAAGAAGCCCCAAGAGGGAGACCCAGATACTTCATAGGCAACTCGGCAACACTACACCCAAGGATGTTAGCTAAGCCCCCAATGTTCTCCACCCCACCAATGGCCACAATCTTTGATTTTCCAAGATTCACTCTCAAACCCGAAACAGCTTCAAAACATAAGAGGATGAGACGAACATACCGGATTTGCTCAATAGAATCTTCACAAAAGATCAAAGTGTCATCCGCAAATAAGGAATGAGAGACCATCAACTCCGACAAGACCCTATTTCCCACCGAAAACCCAGTCAAAAGGCCTTGATCAACCGTCGCATTCACCATCTTACTCAAAGCCTCCATAACAAGCACAAACAATAACGGTGAGAGAGGATCTCCTTGCCGGATTCCCCTCGAGCTGCTAAAGAAACCTTCCGGAGAACCATTCACTAGGATGGAAAATTTTACCGTCTTAATACACCACTCTATCCAAGCCCTCCACCTCCCACCAAACCCACATCTATGCAGCAAATACAAAACAAAGTCCCAATTTACATGGTCGTAGGCCTTTTCCAAATCCAACTTACAAAGAACCCCTGGGACCCCTGATTTCTTGCGACTATCCACACATTCATTTGCAATAAGAACGGAATCTAGGATTTGCCGACCCCCAATAAAAGCATTTTGAGAAAAGGAAATGACCTTACCCAAAACAGTTTTCATCCTATTGGCAAGAACCTTAGACACAATTTTATACACCCCTCCCACTAGGCTAATGGGCCGAAAGTCCTTCATCTCCACCGCATCCGCCTTCTTTGGAATCAAAGAAATAAAAGTTGCATTCAAGCTCTTCACCATTTGACGTCTACTATGGAACTCTGCAAAAACCGCCATAATGTCTTGTTTGATAACTCCCCAGCAAGCTTGAAAAAAAGCCATGGAAAAGCCATCTGGACCCGGAGCCTTATCACCATTCATGCCTTTTACCACCTCCCAAACCTCCTTCTCCTCAAACTCTCTTTCTAACCAACTATTATCCTCCTCATCTATGGACAAGAACTGCTGGTTATCCATTCTAGGGCGCCAAGAGCTTTGTTCCGAATAAAGAGATTGGTAATACTGCACTATGTGTTCTTTTACCTCAACTGGATCATCGGATAAAGCGCCATTAATACGAAGCACTTCCACCCGATTGTACCTCCGGTGAGAATTAGCCATCTTGTGGAAGAAACGAGTATTACGATCCCCCTCCTTGAGCCACAAAGCTTTCGATTTTTGACGCCACTGAATCTCTTCACACAACAAAGTATTCTCCAACTCTTTCAACTTGTCCGCCTTCCGGATTTTCTCCTCTTGATCTAAGCCTCTCGATTCTGCCAACTCATCCAACTCCTGGATACCTCCCAATAACTCCTTCTTTTTCCTCCCAATATCCCCAAAGACCTCCTCATTCCACTTTTTCAAGTCCACTTTAAGAGATTTTAATTTACTAGCAAGCACAAAACTAGGCAAACCCTCAAACAAATACGACCCCCACCAAGAAGCAACCTTATCAACAAAACCCTCTGCCTTAAGCCACATATTTTCAAATTTGAAACCCTTCTTACCTCCACAAGGAGTCCCGCAATCCAACAATAATGGGAAGTGATCCGAGAGCA
>NC_081545.1:21297580-21317449 GCF_901000735.1 Corylus avellana | reverse complement strand
ATCTAAACAGGTGAACTTCAAGCCATCTAATTTGGGTGCCAAGGAACAACGGTGCAGCAAAATACGGACCTCGGGCCAGGGGGGCTAAGACCTGCTCCATGCCCTAAGTACCCCAAAATCGGTGGTCCCAACTAGTCACTTGATGGCCAACACTTAGAAGCAACCCCAATTGGAAATAAAGACTAGATGCCCAACGCCCAACTAGTTGGACTAGCCGGCCATGGGAATGAGGGGCTACTGGAGTACCTAGATACCGAAGGGTCCGTTAGCCCAAAAAGAGGCCCTTTGGGCCCAAGTAAGCCTATGATTTTGGTCCACCACAAGTCTAACTTGAGGCATAAACTCACTAAGAGCATGTTTGGGATTGTATTTGAGAAATAGAGCTTTTAAGTCAAAAAACACTTTTTGGCAAAAGCTTCATTTTTAAGTTTTTGCCAAAAGTGCGTTTTTGTCATTTTTAAAGTAAAAAAGTCAAATAAGTACTTTTGAAATTTTTTACCAAACACGCCAACTTCTGTTTAGCACAACTTTTTAGATACTAAAAATACTTTTTAAACTCTTTAACGTAATCCCAAACAGGCCCTAAGTGTAGGCACAATGGATCCCTTTCACCCCACACATGCGCTCAAACGGTTGTGGCTGAACAAGGAAAAATGCATGACTTTTATTACCTTACGTATCTAACATCAAGTCACTAAGGAAAGAGTCGATGGGGGAGCTCACTCAAGGAAAGCAATTCAAGAGGATCAACCGCCTACCATTCTAGTTGCTCACCTCCGGCACTCACCATACTAAATCCATTTACCAATTGAGGATGGGAACTACTCTATGAAAAGTAGAAATATCAATGTCACATGCATACACATTCTTCCTCTCTCGCTCTTTTCATTCAGTTTTCTTTAAGACACCTTATTGACTTAGGCATCGGAGGCTTTCCACTGGCCCCTTCCGGTTGGCATCGCCCCGATAGTCTTCCTCGCCAATCCGACAGTTCAGAAAATTTACTGTATCAACATACAGCAACAAACTCGAAGTAGAAGATTCATCCACCTTTTGTATGCAGAGAGGCTATGACATTATTGAATAAGACTTGGCCAGTGACGGATTGTTTTATATTGAATATGAATTAAATGATTAAATTTATTACTTAAATAATAATAATAATAATTAATTTTATTATATTAAATAATTAAATTCAATATTTTCTATTCATTTCAGCTTCGTTTAAGTTTGAGATAACACAAGTGTTGATTTAAATGATGATTTAGGGTAGTCTGTTATCAGAGAGAGAAAGAATAAAAACAAAGAAAAAGGCACAAATACTCCAGACAGAAAAAATGGAAGGAAAGTGAAGAATATACCGCCGACACTGTTGTGGTTGGAGCAGCCGGCGACGGCGCGAGCAAGAACAGGAACAGGGTCGGGGGGGAGAGAGTGAGAGAAGGGAATGAGGGGCATGCATATGCACACAGTCGAGGTGGTGCCACCGTCCACTCCCAACACTACCTCTGTCGCGGTCTGATTGGCCGGCATTTCGTGCTCGAAATCCCAGATTTCCCCATTCCTCTGTCTCTTCATCACTCGCTCTCTCACTCTCGCTCGCACCCGGTGGCCAATCAGACGCTCTCCTCTTTGGTTTGGCTTGGCTCCCCCCAAAGAGAGAAGAAAAAATTGAGCCAGGACAAAAGGGACAAGCAGGGAG
Organism: Corylus avellana; assembly: GCF_901000735.1. NCBI lineage: Eukaryota > Viridiplantae > Streptophyta > Magnoliopsida > Fagales > Betulaceae > Corylus > Corylus avellana. The sequence goes on along the minus strand of NC_081545.1, from coordinate 21,315,747 downwards.
GAGACAACAGCTGCGAGTCACAATTTTGCTTTACATATTAAAGAAAGACCTGCGAGAGAGAGAGAGAGAGAGAGAGAGAGGTGTTTGGTTGGGATTCGGACTGCAAATGGGTCAAACGCAAGACGATGAAGACTGGACGGACTGGACCCTTTGGAATGCAATTTTTATATTCACCCCATTTTTCTTCATATAAAATATTAAAATGCTGGTCGTGTCTGTCGTGGGACTCCTTTGTAGACAACCTGGTCTTGCCATCTTTGTTGTATATTGGTAACTCTAAGTTGTCGTCTTTACGCTAACTTTGATGCGCATCCCATTATATATATATATATATATATATATATATAAGAGTGATGATGCAGCCTAATTCGGACCACCAATGCCTGCAAAAGAGTGTACGTAAGCATACCGTCTCGGGCAGATGTCATTAGGGTGTAATAACTCATAAAATCTTCAAAGGATTAATTAATTTATAACTTTCTTAGCCAAATTTGATAGATTTGAATTGTTTTCTCATTGGAATTCTAATGGCTGAGTTTTGGGGTTTCTAGAACGCATTAAAAGGACAAGTTTTCCTTTTCCCGTTTACTCTATTGGGCAATTAACTTTTCGTTCTCTTCGGCTTCCAACTTCAATACATCTTTTCTTCTTTTTCTCTTCAAACTGGATACCCTCTGCTTTCCACCGAACTCCTTCCTTTTTTCTTTGTAAATTCTATTGCGTCTATGTGTTAAAACATAGAGAACAAAACCATTTTTTGCTTCCATATCCAAATACACCACACAATAACCTCTCTTTATCTTTCTCTATACTATTAAAATATTATCTCTTTACAATACAAGTTCTCTACTTACTTGAACTTTTTTTACAAAATTCCAATACAATCTCTAATGAAAGACAAAAGCAGGGAGGAGAGAAAAATATTTTGTGTTAAAATAATAAATAGGGCAGATATAGTAAAGCTAAAGTGTTTTTCAATACATTAGGTAGCACTGCAGCATTCCCAATGTTTAGAAAAGCAATAAAAAAAAAATATTGCATGTGACTTTTTATGAATTTTTTTTTAGATTTTCCCTATATTTAGGGAAGTTGCTGCTAGTACTCTTAGCCGGTAATCCCTAGATCTTGAGCCTCTTATCAAGGTTGGTTCCCCTTTGCTAGTAGTGTTTCCTGGCCTTTCCTCGCTCATTGAGCTCACCCTTCCTACTCTTCAATTTTTATCTTGCCTACTCTTGAAATGGTGAATAGACTAACAATGTCGACTTGGAGTCCTTAGGATCGAAGGAAGAGCATGTTGACGCGACTCTTGTGAGAGCTAACCACATAACCTAAAATAGCATCGCGTATCATTAATATAGACTCAAAGCTTTCAAACAATCATGTCTATGACTATAATGTTAACAGGTAACTTTTATCTACTTAAACCTCACAATAAAAGCCATTTGCTTGGCATTTTCACCACAGTGAATTTCTCACTTTATAGCTTGACAACTTGATATACAGCAAAATACCGAAGTGTTTCACAAGAGAAAGAAGTAACTGCGTAAGTTCACGATTTAGTAAGTAAATTTATTAGAGAACTGGTTATATAATGAGCCTTAAGTAACAATTTGTAACCTTCAATTATCAAGCATGGGTTTTCGCAAAGAATAGTAACTGTTGTCCACGTTATTACGCCATCTAAAAAGTGTGGTTTATTTTGAAAAGGAATGACATAATTTCGGTAACAAGTCATTTGTGTTTTAAATGCAAAGAAATCATACATTATACATATATAATTATTATTATTAATCAAAGTTTTCTCCGCATGGTCTATCCAAACACTTAACCCTTTCTTAGTAGGGTTGATGTTGTCCTGAGGAATATGTAGTATAATAATAGTGCCTCACATATTGTTGCATACTAGCTGTTTAACCGACGTCGATCACAGGTGGCCCACACTACTAACAAAGCCATAATGATGACCCATCTTTTTGTGGTACAAGTATAACAAATAACCAATAAATCCAAGGCCACACAATAAAATTAGCACTTTATAACCATAGGGTCAAGGGTCGAGCTCATATAATTGTAGTCCACACTGAAAGTCAATATGTTTAGCCTTGTTACCACCTCTCAGCAGAATCAAATCATATTGACCGGACCAAATTATGCGCAATGGAAGCGTGATTTGGTTAAGATGCTGATGGCTGAAATACATTTTTTTTATTTTTTATTTATGTTGTCCCAGCCTTGCTCAAGAGAACAAACGACATGATCACTTGCAAAAGTCAAATGAAAAATGCTACATCTTGACATCTCTGTAGATGTACACCAGCATGACATACAAAACTTTTCAATCGCCTCAGACATGTTGGCTAGTCTGAAGAAGTTTGGTGAACAAGGTTGTGCTGCTAGATAGAACACGACACAGAGCCTAGTTGATACAAAAAGTAGAGCTTGTCCCTTTCGCGATCATATTAAAAACACCGATTTCAAATACGCACCGGTGAGCAAGTAATTTGGATTATGGTTCTAGGTTAAGCATAACTCAATAAGTAATGATAAAGAGCAGGATTTCCTAGTCAATCACTGACTGGTTTAAGTGATTTTGATGAGGAAAAAATAAAAAATTTATTATCAATAATACCATTAGATATTACGACAAGAGAGAGAGACAATAAAATAGTATAGCACAATTTAAATAGCTAATCACTGCAAATATTTTTAAATTAAATCATCTCAAACTTATAAATTTCAACATGATACAGATTTCTCTCTCCACCCACTTTCAAGTTGAGAAGCACACCCTTACTTTATAGTTAAACATGGGGCTAGGATTGAAGATGCTACTCAACCAAACCAATATACAACCTATGAAAAGATGATTAAACATTAGTTCGGTTAAACATGGTTTTAACCTACTTAAAACCAAACTCAAACGTCTGTTTTCTCCCCCATTTTCATATCAGTTGAGTTATATGCAGCATCAGCCGAAGATGTGTCAATATCATTCAGACCCAATTCCTCGTTCTGCTCCCACGACCTCTCGTATTCTTCAACTGGAGACAACCAATTAAGTATCATATAATAGAACAATCAAATCTGTATATTGCAGCAGAGCATTGCATAAACAGTCCAATGCATAACTAGAAGCAGTAGGCACTACAGAAGTAAAAGGCTCCGAATTCCCAACCCTACCCCACTGTCACACGTCTGAAATATGGCAGTGTAAACTTAACCTACTTGGTCTCTGTATTATAATAGAATATATTGAAAAATACAAAAGACAAAAAGCAGAATCTACTCTAGATGTGGAAAGCCATCTCATTTACATATCTCTATGGTTTGATCATGAACAGACTGAACTGAACTGAACTGAACAACTAAAGATATCTCCTTTCAACAAAAGCATTATCAATCCAGGTGAATCCTCAAATGGGTAAATTTCTTTTACCATAGGTACTATTATAAATTATGTTTCAACAGCATGGTCTGAGATTTGTGGGAACCAAAACTTACACGTCATCTGATCGTCATCTTTGATATCCTCAGTCACTGGTGCAACAAAAGAATTTGCTAAAGCATCATCTAGTATTAAGGTCCAAGGCTCTTCCAAGCTCAGAAGCTGCAAAATAGTAAAGCGTTGCAGCAGTGAGACAAGGTAAAAAACAGAGTTGCCAAGCCATGAAGGATTATGTTCCAGAAGAACATATCACCATGCAATTCCTTTTTAGTATCAACAACTATTGCGACAAAGCACATCTAGCAAAATTCTTTAAAGCATCATGACCATCAGAGCCAATGTTCAAATAACATACATCATTGAACTTATTTTTGCAAACAGAAGATGTTCAGTCAGTATGTTCGTTGTTGGAGGTGATTTTGACATTTCAACACCAAGTCAGACTACATCTTTGAAAATTTCAAGCTTGCCCAAGGTACACTTTAGTAAGCTATTTTGAATCTGGGATCGTTTTGAAAAGAGAAAAGGAAAAAAGAATTTGGTTTGCCATGTGAATACAATATTTTTTTTCTTTGGGAGCGCTCATGAATTCACAACTTCACCCCCCACGCTCGTGGAGGAAACTGTGCTCTTGGAGTAGGAGCTCATTAGCCACTGATTTTGCATACTAAAGATTCATATCACGTACTCAAAATACAAACCTAAGATCAATATCTTCTTTTAAATATTAATTTTTAATATTTCCAAAGAGGCTCCAAGAATGCTTCCTTAAAAATACTAAGATTTTCAGCAACCAATAGTTCTGCAGAAAATTAAAAGAAGTGTAGGGAACAATAAAGAGATGGTGCCAACTCTTACTTAAGGCTGTGCATGTGTTTCGATGCAAAATGGTTTCCAGTGAAAATGGTTTTGGAGAAAATAACTGATTTTTCATTGTTTTGCGGAGACCCTGAAAATAATATCGAAAATGTTTTTCGTTGTTTAGTTGGAATAATGAGGCTTGGGGAGTTAAGACGGAGTGGGGATCATGGCCAACAGTTAAGAGGATGGCACCAGAAGGAAGGGCACTGGGTTCCTTTGTAAGGATGGGGTTAGACAAGCTCCAAAAAATGACTTACACGTCAAGAGGCATAAGTCATTTCTCCCCTACAGTGACAAATTTGTTGTTGGCCCCAAAATCATTTTCTGTAACCAGTATTTCCACCCACACAGAACACCGAAAGATGGAAAAAATAATTTTCTGCAAACATTCTATGTCAAAATAAACGCAGCCTTAAAGGATAAAACGTAAGGGCAAAGTTATTGTGAGCTATTGTGAATAGAAATGGGCAAAGTTGGACAAGTTTTTTTTTTTTTTTTTTTTACTTATCAAAAAAAAAACTTGTCCAACTTTGCCCATTTCTATTCACACTTCCCCACTATTCTATTCTGTTAACCACAACTCCTATGCTTAGAATTTTCATTTAATCACACCATTCCATTCGTACACGATTAGAAAATTGGTAAGGTAATTGTGTTTCATGATAGTCATGTGGTACACTAATCAATGAGCAAATGACGTGTTTTGAGGGAAAAAAAAGTGCATATTCATATCATTATCTCATCTATCAAAGCTAATTCTTATAAAGAAAGCGGCAAATATCAAATAACCATTTTGTGACTTGGTCGATTTTGATTTTAAAACCTTAGTTGTTAATTGTTCTATTTCACTAACTTAGGCTATCCCACTTTTGCAATGTGCGACCTTCATCCAATTTTCAGTCAAATTGATAACAAAAATGCTGGGAAATTACAATTATACCACATTAGATGAAAAACTAAAGAAAAAGCAAAAAATAAGAAATATATTAAACAATTCTAGCTGTGGCTGGGTAGGCATGACCCTACCACGGTGGCTATGGTGGTCAACCTCCATGGCCACCATGGAGGTGGCCATACAGGTACTTCTATGGTAGAGCTCCATGGCCATGGCCATGGAGGCTGACCACCATGGCAGTGGAGGGCCATGGAGGCCCAATCTCATGGTGGCCGGGCATGTGAAATTACAATTGTATCCCCTACTATGAAATGAAAATTAAAAATTAGAAAGAAAAAGGGAAGACAAAAAAGGTTGGACCTCCACCATGGTTTTCCATCTCCACAGCTGTGGAAAACCATGGTGGAGGTCCAACCTTTTTTGTCTTCCCTTTTTCTTTCTAATTTTTAATTTTCATTTCATAGTAGGGGATACAATTGTAATTTCACATGCCCTCTGTTATCAATTTGACAGAAAATGGGATGAAAGCCATGCATTGCAAAAATTGAATAACTCAAGACAGTGAAAAAAAAAAAAGGTTTCTAAATCGATCAAAGCACAAGATGGTTATATGATATTCCCTAAAAAAGAGAATATAATTTCTATCAATTATTCTATATATAAAAAACAATGGTGTAAAATATTATTCCAGGTTGTGGGTTCCACCAATGTCAAGTCCCACAGGTTGCATGTGTAGCTTACCACTCAAAAAGTATTAATCCAGGTCATGTGTGTGACATACTAGTTTTTTAGTTAAATGACTGCCATGTAATGGAAGGGTTGCCATTAAACCAATCATTTAAAACATTAAAAATTAGGGGAGTGGGATTAGAAAAGACTCAAAGTTACAGGGGAATTGGCACAGTTTATCCTAATTATAAACAGTTTGCTGCCCACAATCCTGAAAGGATTAGATAAAAACAGGAAGGGCTTCAGACAATAGCCATTGCACTTTACTACCAGGTTGGAATCATTAGTTATTGCATCACATTGACTTGTGTACGTGGTCATTTATGAAGCTCAACCTACATTACTGCTTTCTAAATCAAATTTGTCCAAATTCATGCTCTGGTACCTTGTTTAGCCTTGCTTTGAACTCTTGCCACTTGGTCCTTTTACAATCATCAAGACTATCTCCAAGCGTAAATCCATGCACTCTCTCAAGACCTGCACATGTAAGTTACATAATTTAAAAACAAAGCACCAAACAAAAGATGTAGGCCCTGTTTGGCAACCCCTTTTTTCCCCTCAACACTATTTATGCACCATTTCCAAAATAAAAAATCAACATCAAAATATTCTCACTTTTTTCACTTTTTATATCACATCATTCACTTTTTATTACTATTCAAATAAAAAAATCACTACAAAACAAAACTTTCACTTTTCAATACAAAAAATTGAAAGCTTTATACTACATCAAGCATTTTCAACTACACTAATAAAGGCAAAAAAGCTTTGCCAAACAAGGTCATATACCTGCATATAATGCAACAAAGGAAAAGGGGGGCCAACAAACCGAAAAAAAAAAAAAGGCTGAGTGCCAAACTTGTTGGACAAAATAAATCAAACGCATTGCATAATATTGATCTAAATATTCAAAGACATTTCACAACATTTTGCAGCCAAGATTCCATACCTCAATGTTTTTTTTATTATAGTGCTAGGACGTTTCAAACAATTTCAGTGAAACATCGCTTCAATGATAGAAATATATCATACATTTTTGCTTCAGATCCTTACATATACCAGAATATTGTAAATAGTTATCAGCAGTCACCTTAATCAGGTTTTTTATGAGCTGCCTGTTTCTGCCTTTCTTTCTTTTTTTGATTGAAGGTAGAACTTGTGCATCTATCGGTAGGTTGTAAGGTGTAGGAGGGGGTTTTGCTTGGGGTCTATTTTGGCCTATTGTGGGGGTTTTCTTTTTTCTTTTCTGTTTTCTTCCTGGGTATTTAGGGGCACCTCACGCTTTTAATAAAATTAGGCATGACTTATAAAAATTAAAAAAAAGTAAAAAAGAAAAAAAAAAAAGAAAAGAAAAAGAAAAAAGAACTTGTGTATCTATCTCGAACAAAATCTTATGATATCCCGTAGGCAGCAACTACACTTGGTCTAATAACCATGACCCTCCAGCAATGTCCAAAATTGACAAGTTCCTTCTCTCTCTTTAATGGGAAGCCCGCTTTCCTGATGTTTCTCAAAGAAGGCTCCCTAGAGTTTTTTTCGGATCACTTTCCTTTATTGCTTAACCACAATGTTGTCGGTAGGAACAAAGGGTATTTTTAAGTTGAGAATATGTGGCTAAAATTTAACGGTTTTGTGGAAAAGGTGAAACAATAGTGGCTGTCTTATAGATTTCAAGGATCCAATAGTTTTGTCTACCCCCAAGGGGTTGGCCTAGTGGTTGAGGCTTGTGGTCTTAGGGAGTATCACCCCTTAGATCCCAAGTTCAAGGCTTGCTAAGTGCAAACTTTCCCTTGAGGTCACACCCTCGGTGTAAAAAGCCAGCGAGTTACCATGATTTGTGTAGAGAAACTTTTGAGGGTGCGATGCACGGGTTCGAGGTTTACTCTGCAGGGGTGGGTCTGAAGGGCCCTACCTTATTGAGGTTCCTCGTCATAAAAAAAAGGGAAAATTACAGTTTACCCCCCCAAAGTTGTCAGCGATTTGCAATTCCGCCTCCAAAGTTTCAATTTTTGCAATCCACCCCCCTAAAGTTTCAATTTTTTTCAATTCAGGCATTCCGTCAGTCAAAGCCGTTTTGACTGACGGAACAGTGATCACGTGCAAGTCACGTGATCACTGTTGGTTGTTTTTTTCCCAAAATGCCCCCATCCCTACCCCCATCCCAAAAAAAAAACTATAATCTCTTCGGGCCATCTCCCCCACCATTCAGCAGAGATCTGTTGCACCAAATCATAAGCTAGCAAGTTTTATCCATGGTGGAAGGCCTTGGGGCAGTGGTTGCTGTTTGCCATATCAGTACAAGCAGAAGGAGCGGAAGGCGCGACCGGGCCTCTTTTTAGTGAAAAGAGAGTTTTCGAAACAGGATTATCACCAACCCTTGGATTCCCCCCATCCAACGGCCTTGCAGCTGCAAGAGCTGTGGCCACAGTGGTGATGATCACAATCAGCAAAATAAACATCATATTTCTCCCAGTGGCTCCAAAATTCTTCCGGCAAAATTCCATGGTTGTATATATATGCATATATATATATGGGGAAACGATGGATTCTTAATATGTTTCTCTACGAAGGGGACTGATTTCAAATGAGCAAATAAAATACTCTCGGGCCTCCATACTTATAGGAATAAGATCTCTCCAAAGGAAAAAGGAAGCCATGATCGATAGCAGTGGCCAAATCTTCTAGCAGCGCAGTTTAATTAATTTATCCGAGGAAAGGCATGGTTCTTTGGGAAAAAAACAACCAACAGTGATCACGTGACTTGCACGTGATCACTGTTCCATCAGTCAAAGCGGCTTTGACTGACGGAATGCCTGAATTGAAAAAAATTGAAACTTTAGGGGGGTGGATTGCAAAAATTGAAACTTTGGAGGCGGAATTGCAAATCGCTGACAACTTTGGGAGGGTAAACTGTAATTTTCCCTAAAAAAAAATATAGTTTTGTTTACCAAAATCACAAAGGTGGGCACAACTTTGAATGAGGCTTTGGTTGCCTTTTCAAATAGCTAAGGTAATACAAGAAGATGTAGGTAAAGATGCTTGACTTTTTGAAAATGGGCTCTTAGTTAGTACATCCCAGGAAGAAATGGAGGATCCTTATTTAGGGATGGAGTATGTAATTTTTCCATCTATTGAAGTCTTCAAAATGAATTCTACGATGCAAATATATAAGGCACAAAAAGCATTTGAGGCATCAATTTTCATAAGCCTCTTGAGTTAAGAGGTGTGCACCATAGAGGACTGTTCAGCACTTCAGCACTTCAAGGCATTCTCAGAATACCTTGCATCGAAGCACACCTTAGGTGTGCCTGAAGAATACTTCTGAAGATTATGATCTAAAGAACACAAAAGTGTAATACCACCATCAATTCGTAACCCAAAACAAAATTCTCAACCATAACAAATTTGGGCTGAATCAATTCAGGGTAACAATATCTCAATCAACTGAAATAGTCCGCATATGCATAGAAAATATGGAATGAAAAAGAAAAGAAGAGTAGACTTGTTACTCACTTTCACTAATTTTTGTAATCAAACCTTCAACAGTTGTAACAACTCCTCCCAAAGTGCCACTAGCCAGCTCCAAGTCAAGCTCTGGGACCTCCACACTTGCAGTATCCGACTGATACAACCCAATGACTTTTTATCAGACAATATTTTGTAGCCTTCTACAAACAGGTCTAAAAGGAGAAGAACAGAATTCTGTTTCCCAATTTCAGTTCAAAAAGATTTACAATTAAATAGCAAGAATAAGACAAAAAGAAACAGAAAAATGTGAGTTTAGACTTTACTTCAAGGAGATATAGTATATGATAACCACAGTTATACATACAATGCTGGTGTACCTATGTACTTACTTGAGTTTCTTTTCTCTAACTTTAAAAAATATATATATTTTTTTGATAGGTAACTTAAAAAAAATATATATACTGTTAGGAGGGAGCGTGGCTAGGATAGATCCAGTTCAGGGCAAGGATAATACTGTTTTGAACCAATCTTTCCCTAGCCAAGAAGATTTCAACGAGAAGGTTAGACCGAGAATTGCTGAAATTTCTTCTCTGGTCGGGCATGAAGAACAGGTCTGTTGTCCTACAGATGAACCACTTCCGCATTCGGAATTGGTTCTCTGTGCTATGCAGGGGAAGAGCCTACCTTACCCCCTTGCAACCATTAAAGAGCCAATGTTTCCCGCATACGATTCTTTAGATTGGGTGCTGCAAAAAATTAGGGACTTTCATCACTTTGTGGGGGTCCTGTGAGGTGTTTGAGGAAGAGCTGATGGCTTTGCTCGCTGCCATCTCAAAGTGGACCATAAACAAAAGGCTCTAATTAGTTCTTTTTTTTTCTCTTTCTAAATTAGTGAGTAGAGGGGACCATGAATTGAAGAGGTTATCTTGTTCTATGAATTACAACATTAAGGGAGGCATTTCTAACAGAGGTAGAGGTAAATTAAGAAGCATAAAATATTTAGGAATGTGAGACGGTTGAATGAGAGGGATAAACGGCTGAGGTAAAAGGAATTTACTCCGAGATTGGAAGGCTTGTTTGTCTTCAAGAAACTAAATTGGAGTTTTTGTCTAGGGCTGATGTGTGTAGTTATAGGCAGTCTACATGTGGACTAGTGTTACTTGGGTTCAAGAGGGGCTTCTCACAGGATTTTGTTAATGTGTGATGGTAGGGTGGTGGAAAAAGATGTGGTGGTATTTACTATAACTTGTTCCTTCAGAAATGTTTCTGATAACTTTGCTTGGGCTTTTGCGGGTGTTTATGGCCCTAATATCGATCATGAGAGAATGTTGCTTTGGGATGAACTGGCTGGGTTGCTTAGTTGGTAGAATTTACCGTGGTGTATTGGGGGTGGTTTCAATAGCATCCGCCTTCATGCAATTCCCATTCTTCCCCTCCCATATTAGAGCTTTCTGAATTTATTTTTGAATAGGGTCTTATGGATATCCTTCTTGTAGGCAAAAACTTCACATGGTCTAATAACCGAGATCCTTTGTTGTGGTCCAAAATAGACAAGTTCCTTCTCTCCCTTGACTGAGAAACCTAGTTTTCAAATGTTTCTCAGACGAGGCTCCCTAGGTTCTTGTCGGATCATTTCACAATGCTCAACTGTGGTGATGTTAATCAGAGAAATTTATAAAAAGCGAAGGCAGCCCTAAGCATACAGGTTTTATTTCTGTTGTTCTTTTTGCAGATGGTACTTAAAGTTTGAGAATATGTGGTTAAAGTCAGGGTTTTCTGGAAAAAGTTAAACGGTGAAGGTTGTCTTCTAGCTTTCAAGGATCTCCAAGTTCTATCCTGGTGCGTAAACTGAAAGTTTTGAAAGTGGATTTGAAAAAATGGAATGAGGTATTTGGCAATGTTGAGAAGAAGAAAAAGTTCTTTTTGGATGTGCTCTCTAAGGCCTGATTTATGGCAAAGGAAAGACCTTTATCTGACAATGATAAGTTGAGAAAGGCTGAGATTATTAGGGAGTTGAATAGGATTACTCTATTGGAGAAAGTAAATCGGAGACAGAAATCGAGGGCACTTTTTCTGAGGGAGAATGCATCATTTTTTTCACCGTATAGCTAACTTTAATAGAAGAAATAACTCCATTGAATCTTTAGAGGTTAATGGTTTGTCATTTCTACAATTTTTTCACACTACAGGATTTGAACTCTCAACATGACCAATGGGAATATTAACATTCCCTGCTCAAACTGATCCAAATTTTAGCAGACCCCAGATTTGTCATCTTCTTGTGTCTAAAACTCCTTACATCCCACAACTCACTTTGATATCCCCCTCCATGGCAAGTCTTTCTGTTTCCTTTCAACATACTCTTTTTCCTTTATATTATATACTCTTCACTAATCACTTTAAACATAGGATACTATGGTGAGGTACAAAAGATAACCACCGAACACCCAGTAAAATAAGTCAGTGTGGCTACACTGATGCCACATAAAAATCTAACTGGTATGAAAGCACATTCTATGCATTGCACATAAACCAGCAAAATTCAGATAACAATCATGATGAACCTTTATTAGATCACGGCTTAGATCACTGATGTTTTTCACAGTAAGAGCAATTCTCTTCCCTTTTTCAGGAATTCGCCCACCAGGCTTCAACTGCATAAAAGAGTATGATTATCACCAAAAGAAGGAAATTAGAAGAAAAAAAGAAAAAAAAGTGTAGCAAATTACTACAAACCTCAGAATTGCGGTAACCACAAGCATCACAAGTGGATGCCATGACGATTACTTCTTGGAAGTAGGGAATCTCTGTTTTGGTTAAGATCAACAAAATTCATTCTAAGGGATGCACAGAGTTCAAAGTCATGGAAAAAATTCAGATTGGTTAAATTGTAAAATTGAAGTGATACTGAACGCTGAACTGAATTACACGTGGTTTGTTAAAGCATCCAAGCCAATAGCCTAAAGCTATCAGGTGGAGAAACCTAACCAATATGGGATAAATTACCCTCTCTCATCTCCAGGCCCAACAAAAGCCAAAACCAACACAGACAAACCCAATGACCCAAATGAAACCTCAACAAAGGCAAACATGCTTGATACATGAGGTCCACAAACAAACAAACAGGGATCAATGTTAAAACCTCCAACCTAAAAGCTTAAGCTATTACAGGGAGAACCCCAACTACTTTATAAACCCACAACCAAGCTCAAATCTACCCATTGTTGGATCATTTTTAACATAAGTCCCAAATTTAAGATCAGACTTGCATTTGACAACACTGACAACTCCTAATGGCAATGTTCAGACTAAAACAAAAACATGATGTAATAGCTAACTTTTCTCTCAAAGAACTAACTTGAATCCATAGTTGACTAAAACGGTTTTAGAAATTCTCTGCATCAATATAAACACACATTCTCGTCCAAATATTACTTCATAGTAAACTGCAAAGAGACTGGGATTTTGCCAATAACACAATATAGCAAACTAATAAAATTTTCAAGAAGCTCATCTACCTTCTGCCATTCACCTGTCCCTTCAACATATTTTTTCATTTCAAAAATTTCTTGTTTGGAGCAATTCCAATAAAAGAACCACATCTCAACATTCTTGGTTGTCCTCATCCTTAAACTGTGTGGCCTTTTGGCACATTCATCCTCTCCAAAAGATTTTTCCATCTTTGAGCATCCCAGTGGTCCCCATTGATCTATCCTTAAGTTGGCAGTGGAATATAGCCTTGGACTTCAATATTAACATATACACTTCCTTCTTACACCTCTTTTCTTGAACTTTAACATGTTTTTCTCTCTTTTAGGCTATTATATTTGCACACTTGTTTTACCTTTTCAGATGATAATAGGCTTTTGAATTTACATAAACATATGTCTTCATCCCTCGGTAAAAACGTTCCACCATTTTAGCTGTATACTGACATAGATGAAGGTATTCCTACCAAACATGAATTCTCAGGAAATATCTACAGAAGATCTCAAACAGTCAGAAATGACTACAACTTTAACATGACAAATTTCGCACTGAAAAAAAAAGGTCAAAAAAAAATAATAAAAATATCATCTTATATAATCTTACTGTATCATGTGATAGTGTATACTCTCAGACCTAGAGGACTATGAGGCAGATATTAGAATTCTGCTACTCTTTACTGGCAGGAAATATTATATTTTTCAAGCATGATATTCCACCTTTAATTAATTTATAGTACAATCTCCTGTAAACCCCCATGATGTGATAAAGGGAGGATATTAGGGGAAGCAGTGTGTAGATTTTAAAAAGCAGTTTCACCACAAATTTAGTTCACCTAAAAAAGAGCAGAAACTACTATAAAGCATTCATATTTTCATATTGTGAAAGACGGTCTAGAAAAAAGATAAAAAGTATGCAAATAACTATACCAAGCACAATTAATACAAAAAATTAATCAGAAACAGATAGGACTAAAAATTTCACTAAAAACAAATATGTTATCTATATTTGCCTGACTGAGGAAAAACATCAAAATATAGCTAGGAAAGTCAAATGAAGTAACAAGGATACTGGTAACAAACATTCGCGTCTCACACTTGGAGGCACAAGTTCCACATGTTGATGGAAAAGTCATCACCTATCAAACAAGAGCAGGCAAGACGTACTATATAAAATTTGAGGTGCACAGATAAAACAAAACTTAACCAGTTTAAACTTCAGCAATTGCCTTACTTCTTCTGGTGCAGAGTACCGAAACACAGTTTCCACAATATCTGCACTATTACTCTGAGCGATGGACCGATGAGCAGCTGTTGCCCCAACTGAGCCATGTGGTTCTCTTCTGACTTCATCGGAAGCACCACTTGTTTCCTCTGTTGATGGTCCACCACAGTGGTCTCCTGACTGTGAAGGGTCCGCAAGATACCCCAGTGATGCTTGTTGCTCTGGAGTTCGCTCATAGAACTTGATTATCAAGGATGGATCCAGGGAAGGAGAAAACCTATCCATAGATAATTATAACCTAATTGAGCTAAAATAAGAGCAACTGATGGTTCAAAATATTAATGGAAAAAGCAACAAAGGCCAGGTCTGTCCCAAATGCAAGTTAATTGAGTTCTTTCATCCCAGAGAAATCACAAAAAAGATTGATGCATAAGACCATCAAGATTAATGCATAAATTCATAAAAGAAAACCAGTTCAGAAAAATGAAGTTTTCCCTATCATGTATGAGTAAGGTTTCCCAGTCACATCAAAGTATTTCTTACGGGTTCTCAATGAAGCTGTTTCCAGAAGGATCATCCAGGATGAAGGAGAAGGATGAATCTCCAGTTGCACAAGCTTTCAGTTTCAACAAAAACTGGTCTATCGCTTCAGCAGTTTGAGGATTCACTTTCTGGAAAACCCAGAAAATTGCATTAAGTTACTTAAAGAGGAAATTATATAATATTTGATATCGCAAATCCCAGAATTAATATGCACCTTGCGTTCTTCTTGAAGGGCCTGCAGCTCATCTACAGCTCGTACTAGTATCCCTTCCACCTAGAGTAATTACATCAGATATATAAGATAGTTAAAAAGAGAGTAGGAAGGAAAAAAGTTCTGGAAACATGTTATAGAAAATGGTGAACCACACGCTGAAGATATGAGAGATTCATACACCAAAGTGCATGATCAAAATT
Organism: Corylus avellana; assembly: GCF_901000735.1. Lineage (NCBI taxonomy): Eukaryota > Viridiplantae > Streptophyta > Magnoliopsida > Fagales > Betulaceae > Corylus > Corylus avellana. The sequence goes on along the minus strand of NC_081545.1, from coordinate 21,300,682 downwards.
TATACAACGGGACCTAACATGATTAGAATGTTCAAATTGATATAAAATCCACCAGAAACCTTACAGAATATACTCAACACTACTCAAAACTTATCCAGACCTGACGAAATTTTTTTTTCTCAAAGCAATTGCAACAGAAACATTTTCAAGTGAAACGTGCCATATCACACAGGGTACAGGCTAGTACCAACACCAACAACAACAATAATAATAACAATAATAATAATGATGATGATGATGATGATGATGATAAGCGCATAAAAATATGGCAAGGGTTTTATATTCAGGGCAAAAATACTTGTCTATGAGTATCAGAACATGACACCTATAAATTAAGCACCCCACCAAACCCCAACTAAAAGGACACCCATAAATATTGCAGAATTTTCATTTTAGTCTCTTCTATGGTATAGTTTCTCATCAGAAAATATTAGCAACCTGAGGTTTGTACATGTGAAGTCATTGTAGCAGAAGTTTCACATGCTCATGAGGAAACATGGGTATCATAACATGCTTAAAAATCAATGCTCTACTTATGCGCCCATGAGCTAAATGCACCTCCTCCCCCCATATAAATGAGATGAATTATAAGTTCGTAACGCAACCCACTGGATACTTGAGCCAATTACGAATCCAAAAAACAAAACAAAACAAAACAAAACAAAACAAAACAAAACAAAAAAACAAAAAAACAAAAAAAACAAAGGTTACACTGACAACCCTACACAACTTCAACTTGAGCATCATAAGACTTAAAATATTTTTTATGCAAGTAAATTGGAAAATCTGTTCACCAATGGTAAGGGGGAAACTCTGTGAGTGCCAATGCATTATTGTAGAAACAGGAAGACGAACTACATGTTCAAACTTGTTTCCACCACTTGCAAATATCTTCTCTCTTTCTTTTTGATAAGTAATGCATATGCATTCAAAGCACAGAGGGGAGCAACCCTAGTACACAGGGAATATACAAGAGAACCCCTAAATTATAGAAAAAAGAAGCACATAACTCCAAAAACTCAGAAAAATTAGAGACATGCACACTATTCCAGGCCACTTTCCAAGTATACAGGGATTGTAGCATCATCTTCTTTCTTTCTTAAGGTGTGTAACTATTTATTTTCCCCATACAGCACTATTAGCAGCCATAATATGGTTTCCCCCTATGATTGATCTTAGTAGAATTATCAGATTTTAGTCAGTGTACAAAATGAATTAAGACTATCTAGGGGGAGAATGCATAGCTAAAGTTGTGTCATGGAAAATCTGATTAAAAATTTAGTTTCAAATAATTAAAAAACTGGGAAATGGGTTACATATTACTAAGCTTGATCCATCTAATTCCTTAGAAACAGAACTTCTCTCACTATTATCTCTGGATATAATTATTTTCAACATGTTCTTTTACAAATCCTCATCCAAAGAGTTCTATAATTATGTATCCCTATATTTTACATCATTTTGATGCAACTTCAATCTGCAAACTTTGGAATTAGAAATATTACTCTGCATTCGAATTCCAAACCCAAATTCCAATCAGAGTCTTAGCGACAACAGTGTTCATGGAGGCAATCACAGAGCAAATCATTTAAACATCCAATTTTTTTCCTCCAATTAAATACTAAACTTTTCTTAAGTAGGGGGGTATTTCATTTTAAAGCTTTTTACCCTATATAAGTGCATTCAGTTATATCTTGATTGCACCTTCCAGAAAAATGAAAGGAAAGCTATTTTTCTACTTTTTTGCCTTCTAATAATACTTCAAAATCTAACGCATACTAACATCATCCTAGAGAGTTATTCAAATGTAGCAACAAAGGCCCACTACTAACTGAGCTACCATCTCATAAGGATGAGAAAACACATTGCCAGCTGAAGATATTCATCAACAAACCAGAGCCACTTAAAAACTCAACTAGAGGGAGAAATAAAACAAAAGACCAGAGTTTAAAGAAGATACTGTTGACAGAGATCCACGCTGAGCCTCGGGAGGAATTTCAAAATCCAATTCAGGAATCTGCACAAATAAAGAATAAAAGAAAATGCACAACTCAATATCCCAATATTAGAAACTCAACAGATTGCTTGCTGAGCCAATGCACACAAGATAGCCATGTCATGATCAAGTAAAAGTCAGAATTTACTCCATTATTGCAAGAATCTGATATATTCTTCTTATTTTCCTTGAGTTTTATTCATCTTGGAAGGTAAAGCACGGTAGTGAATGAACCAAATTTAATATTTTTTTAAAAAAGAAAAGAGATAGAGACTACCTTTGCAGTTCCAACACTCTTTTTTTTTTATAAGTAAATATGATATAAAAGAGCGCAGAGGGGCACAACCCACATACACGGGAAGAAACACTCTTAGAACAACAAAAACCTGGTGTAAGAAACACCAGCTAAAGTACTCTTTGCAACCAACACAGGGAGGGAGAGGGGAGAGAGAAAAGATTTAAAACGAAAAAAGAAAAAAAAAAAAAGTTACTTTATGTCATCTCCATACAACAAACTAACCCACAGCAGGCCACACACCAAATTCAAAGTGTTTCTATGTACAAGGTGTACAATGTGACCACCATTTAAATAGAGAAAAGGCCAAATGCGTTTACCAACTTGAGACACATTGCCCTAGGTCTGCTCCAGATTTATCATGCAAAATTCATAATGTAAAGAAGTAAAAAGAAATGGGGGGAAATCTCAGATATCATCTAAAGAATTGAACTGAACAATAGCTTGACCTGAAGAAATATATACCCTCAATATTCATACACACAAATAACTTACAGTAAAACATAAAGAACACAATCCTTTTAACAATAGCAACCAAGAGTAAAATATTGCTGGAATAAAAAAAAATAAAAAACATAAAAGACAGATACCAAGTCAAGTCATAGATACCAAGATCAGGTAATGCTATCATAGAAGAAAACAATTTTAACACCACGGTCTAAGGTGACAGGGTAATCGCATGCAGAGTAGAACACATTACCAAATTGAATGAATAAATAAATAGTCTCAGACAAGTCATTTAAACAATCAACAGTTAATCAACAGTTAATTGAACTCTGGTGATATATATCTTAAACACCTATATATATAT